>NW_026610745.1:0-105000 GCF_029499605.1 Hyla sarda
CCCAAGTCCGAGTACCGATACTGTAATTCTAGTACTCACCGATCCCAAGTCCGAGTACCGATACTGTAATTCTAGTACTCACCGATCCCAAGTCCGAGTACCGATACTGTAATTCTAGTACTCACCTATCCCAAGTCCGAGTACCGATACTGTAATTCTAGTACTCACCGATCCCAAGTTCGAGTACCGATACTGTAATTCTAGTACTCACCGATCCCAAGTCCGAGTACCGATACTGTAATTCTAGTACTCACCTATCCCAAGTCCGAGTACCGATACTGTAATTCTAGTACTCACCTATCCCAAGTCCGAGTACCGATACTGTAATTCTAGTACTCACCGATCCCAAGTCCGAGTACCGATACTGTAATTCTAGTAATCACCGATCCCAAGTCCGAGTACCGATACTGTAATTCTAGTACTCACCGATCCCAAGTCCGAGTACTTTTATTTTACATGGAATCTGACCCCAGGGTGACGCGGTTTCTGGCGCTGATTACCGTATATATGTGGGGTCCGTGTTGTGTACAATGGCGGCGGCTGCTGTAGGATGAGCCAAGATTTCTCTCTTCTCCATTGGACAGAACAGGGAATATTGGGGGTTAGAACGATGATCACATGATGAACAGCGGTAGAAACCGGGTCACATGACCTATCTACATATAAATTCAGGTTAGTGACTCTGCTGTAAGATTGTATTTAATAGTAGGAAGTATAGATAGGTGCAGACACTAGCAGCAGCCCCCCATTGTAGACAGCAGCCCCCCCCCTGTAGACAGCAGCCCCCATTGTAGACAGCAGCCCCCCATTGTAGACAGCAGCCCCCCATTGTAGACAGCAGCCCCCCCATTGTAGACAGCAGCCCCCCCCATTGTAGGCAGCAGCCCCCCCATTGCAGATAGCAGCCCCCCTCTAGACAGCAGCCCCCTCCTTGTAGACAGCAGCCCCCCTGTAGGCAGAAGCCCCCCCCCCTTCCAAATTGCAGCCCCCCTCCTTGTAGACAGCAGCCCCCCCTTGTAGATAGCAACCCCCATTGTAGATAGCAGCCCCCCTGTAGACAGCAGCCCCCTCCTTGTAGACAGCAGCCCTCCTGTAGACAGCAGCCCCCCCTGTAGACAGCAGCCCCCTCCTTGTAGATAGCAGGACCCCCTTGCAGATAGCAGCCCCCCCCCCTGTAGACAGCAGCCCCCTCCTTGTAGATAGCAGCCCCCCCCTGTAGACCGCAGCCCCCCTGTAGACAGCAGCCCCCTCCTTGTAGACAGCAGCCCCCTCCTTGTAGATAGCAGCCCCCCCTGTAGACAGCAGCCCCCTCCTTGTAGATAGCAGCCCCCCCTGTAGACAGCAGCCCCCCTGTAGACAGCAGCCCCCCCCTGTAGACAGCAGCCCCCCCCTGTAGACAGCAGCCCCCTCCTTATAGACAGAAGCCCCCCTTGCAGATAGCAGCCCCCCTGTAGACAGCAGCCCCCCCTGTAGACAGCAGCCCCCTCCTTGTAGACAGCAGCCCCCTCCTTGTAGACAGCAGCCCCCACCTGTAGACAGCAGCCCCCCCTTGTAGATAGCAGCCCTCCCCTGTAGACAGCAGCCCCCCTCCTTGTAGACAGCAGCACCCCCTTGTAGATAGCAGCCCCCTCCTTGCAGATAGCAGCCCCCCCTTGTAGACAGCAGCCCCCCTTGTAGACAGCAGCCCCCCCTTGTAGACAGCAGCCCCCCTTGCAGATAGCAGCCCCCCCTTGTAGATAGCAGCCCCCCTGTAGACAGCAGCCCCCCCTGTAGACAGCAGCCCCCCCCTTGTAGACAGCAGCCCCCCTTGTAGATAGCAGCCCCTCCTGTAAACAGCAGCCCCCCCTTGTAGACAGCAGCCCCCCCTTGTAGACAGCAGCCCCCCCTTGTAGATAGCAGCCCCTCCTTGTAGACAGCAGCCCCCCCTGTAGACAGCAGCCCCCCCTTGCAGATAGCAGCCCCCCCTTGTAGATAGCAGCCCCCCTGTAGACAGCAGCCCCCCTGTAGACAGCAGCCCCCTCCTTGTAGACAGCAGCCCCCTCCTTGTAGATAGCAGCCCCCCCTGTAGACAGCAGCCCCCTCCTTGTAGATAGCAGCCCCCCCTGTAGACAACAGCCCCCTCCTTGTAGATAGCAGCCCCCCTGTAGACAGCAGCCCCCCCTGTAGACAGCAGCCCCCCCTGTAGACAGCAGCCCCCTCCTTGTAGACAGCAGCCCCCTCCTTGTAGACAGCAGCCCCCCCCTGTAGACAGCAGCCCCCCCTTGTAGATAGCAGCCCTCCCCTGTAGACAGCAGCCCCCCTCCTTGTAGATAGCAGCCCCCTCCTTGCAGATAGCAGCCCCCCCTTATAGACAGCAGACCCCCTTGTAGACAGCAGCCCCCCCTTGTAGACAGCAGCCCCCCCTTGTAGACAGCAGCCCCCCTTGCAGATAGCAGCCCCCCCTTGTAGATAGCACCCCCCCCCCCTGTAGACAGCAGCCCCCTCCTTGTAGACAGCAGCCCCCCCCCCTGTAGACAGCAGCCCCCCCTTGTAGATAGCAGCCCCTCCTGTAGACAGCAGCCCCCCCTTGTAGACAGCAGCCCCCCCTTGTAGACAGCAGTCCCCCCTTGTAGATAGCAGCCCCCCCTGTAGACAGCAGCCCCCCCTGTAGACAGCAGCCCCCCCCTTGTAGACAGCAGCCCCCCCCTGCAGATAGAAGCCCCCCCTGTAGACAGCAGCCCCCCCTGTAGACAGCAGCCCCCCCTGTAGACAGCAGCCCCCCCTGTAGACAGCAGCCCCCCTTGCAGACAGCAGCCCCCTCCTTGTAGACAGCAGCCCCCTCCTTGTAGACAGCAGCCCCCTCTGTAGACAACAGCCCCCTCCTTGTAGATAGCAGCCCCCCCTGTAGACAGCAGCCCCCCCTGTAGACAGCAGCCCCCCCCCCCCTGTAGACAGCAGCCCCCCCTGTAGACAGCAGCCCCCCCTGTAGACAGCAGCCCCCTCCTTGTAGACAGTAGCCCCCTCCTTGTAGACAGCAGCCCCCCCCTGTAGACAGCAGCCCCCCCTTGTAGATAGCAGCCCTCCCCTGTAGACAGCAGCCCCCCTCCTTGTAGATAGCAGCCCCCTCCTTGCAGATAGCAGCCCTCCCTTATAGACAGCAGACCCCCTTGTAGACAGCAGCCCCCCCCTTGTAGACAGCAGCCCCCCTTGCAGATAGCAGCCCCCCCTTGTAGATAGCAGCCCCCCCTGTAGACAGCAGCCCCCTCCTTGTAGACAGCAGCCCCCCCCCCTGTAGACAGCAGCCCCCCCTGTAGACAGCAGCCCCCCCCCCTTGTAGACAGCAGCCCCCCCTTGTAGACCTCAGCCCCCCCTTGTAGATAGCAGCCCCCCCTGTAGACAGCAGCCCCCTCCTTGTAGACAGCAGCCCCCCCTGTAGACAGCAGCCCCCCCCCTGTAGACAGCAGCCCCCTCCTTGTAGACAGCAGCCCCCTCCTTGTAGACAGCAGCCCCCCCTCCTTGTAGACAGCAGCACCCCCTTGTAGATAGCAGCCCCCTCCTTGCAGATAGCAGCCCCCCTTGTAGACAGTAGCCCCCCCTTGTAGACAGCAGCCCCCCCTTGTAGACAGCAGCCTCCCTTGCAGATAGCAGCCCCCCCTTGTAGATAGCAGCCCCCCTTGCAGATAGCAGCCCCCCCTTGTAGATAGCAGCCCCCCCTGTAGACAGCAGCCCCCTCCTTGTAGACAGCAGCCCCCCCCTGTAGACAGCAGCCCCCCTGTAGACAGCAGCCCCCCCTTGTAGACAGCAGCCCCCCCTTGTAGACCTCAGCCCCCCCTTGTAGATAGCAGCCGCCCCTGTAGACAGCAGCCCCCTCCTTGTAGACAGCAGCCCCCTCCTTGTAGACAGCAGCCCCCCTCCTTGTAGACAGCAGCACCCCCTTGTAGATAGCAGCCCCCTCCTTGCAGATAGCAGCCCCCCTTGTAGACAGTAGCCCCCCCTTGTAGACAGCAGCCCCCCCTTGTAGACAGCAGCCTCCCTTGCAGATAGCAGCCCCCCCTTGTAGATAGCAGCCCCCCTTGCAGATAGCAGCCCCCCCTTGTAGATAGCAGCCCCCCCTGTAGACAGCAGCCCCCTCCTTGTAGACAGCAGCCCCCCCCCTGTAGACAGCAGCCCCCCCCTTGTAGACAGCAGCCCCCCCTTGTAGACCTCAGCCCCCCCTTGTAGATAGCAGCCGCCCCTGTAGACAGCAGCCCCCTCCTTGTAGACAGCAGCCCCCCTTGTAGACAGCAGCCCCCCCCCTTGTAGACAGCAGCCCCCCCTTGCAGATAGCAGCCCCCCCTGTAGACAGCAGCCCCCCTCCTTGTAGACAGCAGCACCCCCTTGTAGATAGCAGCCCCCTCCTTGCAGATAGCAGCCCCCCTTGTAGACAGTAGCCCCCCCTTGTAGACAGCAGCCCCCCCTTGTAGACAGCAGCCTCCCTTGCAGATAGCAGCCCCCCCTTGTAGATAGCAGCCCCCCTTGCAGATAGCAGCCCCCCCTTGTAGATAGCAGCCCCCCCTGTAGACAGCAGCCCCCTCCTTGTAGACAGCAGCCCCCCCCTGTAGACAGCAGCCCCCCTGTAGACAGCAGCCCCCCCCTTGTAGACAGCAGCCCCCCCTTGTAGACCTCAGCCCCCCCTTGTAGATAGCAGCCGCCCCTGTAGACAGCAGCCCCCTCCTTGTAGACAGCAGCCCCCCCTGTAGACAGCAGCCCCCCCCCCTTGCAGATAGCAGCCCCCCCCTTGTAGACAGCAGCCCCCCCTGTAGACAGCAGCCCCCCTGTAGACAGCAGCACCCTCCTTGTAGTTAGCAGCCCCCTCCTTGTAGACAGCAGCACCCCCATGTAGACAGCAGCCCCCCTTGTAGACAGTAGCCCCCCCTTGTAGACAGCAGCCCCCCTTGCAGATAGCAGCCCCCCCTGTAGACAGCAGCCCCCCCTTGTAGACAGCAGCCCCCCTTGTAGAAAGCAGCCCCCTCTTGCAGATAGCAGCCCCTCCTTGTAGACAGCAGCCCCCTCCTTATAGATAGCAGCCCCCCCTGTAGACAGCAGCCCCCCCTTGCAGATAGCAGCCCCCCCTTGTAGATAGCACCCCCCCCCCCTGTAGACAGCAGCCCCCTCCTTGTAGACAGCAGCCCCCCCCCCTGTAGACAGCAGCCCCCCCTTGTAGATAGCAGCCCCTCCTGTAGACAGCAGCCCCCCCTTGTAGACAGCAGCCCCCCCTTGTAGACAGCAGTCCCCCCTTGTAGATAGCAGCCCCCCCTGTAGACAGCAGCCCCCCCTGTAGACAGCAGCCCCCCCTTGTAGACAGCAGCCCCCCCCTGCAGATAGAAGCCCCCCCTGTAGACAGCAGCCCCCCCTGTAGACAGCAGCCCCCCCTGTAGACAGCAGCCCCCCCTGTAGACAGCAGCCCCCCTTGCAGACAGCAGCCCCCTCCTTGTAGACAGCAGCCCCCTCCTTGTAGACAGCAGCCCCCTCTGTAGACAACAGCCCCCTCCTTGTAGATAGCAGCCCCCCCTGTAGACAGCAGCCCCCCCTGTAGACAGCAGCCCCCCCCCCCTGTAGACAGCAGCCCCCCCTGTAGACAGCAGCCCCCCCTGTAGACAGCAGCCCCCCTCCTTGTAGACAGTAGCCCCCTCCTTGTAGACAGCAGCCCCCCCCTGTAGACAGCAGCCCCCCCTTGTAGATAGCAGCCCTCCCCTGTAGACAGCAGCCCCCCTCCTTGTAGATAGCAGCCCCCTCCTTGCAGATAGCAGCCCTCCCTTATAGACAGCAGACCCCCTTGTAGACAGCAGCCCCCCCCTTGTAGACAGCAGCCCCCCTTGCAGATAGCAGCCCCCCCTTGTAGATAGCAGCCCCCCCTGTAGACAGCAGCCCCCTCCTTGTAGACAGCAGCCCCCCCCCCTGTAGACAGCAGCCCCCCCTGTAGACAGCAGCCCCCCCCCCTTGTAGACAGCAGCCCCCCCTTGTAGACCTCAGCCCCCCCTTGTAGATAGCAGCCCCCCCTGTAGACAGCAGCCCCCTCCTTGTAGACAGCAGCCCCCCCTGTAGACAGCAGCCCCCCCCCTGTAGACAGCAGCCCCCTCCTTGTAGACAGCAGCCCCCTCCTTGTAGACAGCAGCCCCCCTCCTTGTAGACAGCAGCACCCCCTTGTAGATAGCAGCCCCCTCCTTGCAGATAGCAGCCCCCCTTGTAGACAGTAGCCCCCCCTTGTAGACAGCAGCCCCCCCTTGTAGACAGCAGCCTCCCTTGCAGATAGCAGCCCCCCCTTGTAGATAGCAGCCCCCCTTGCAGATAGCAGCCCCCCCTTGTAGATAGCAGCCCCCCCTGTAGACAGCAGCCCCCTCCTTGTAGACAGCAGCCCCCCCCTGTAGACAGCAGCCCCCCTGTAGACAGCAGCCCCCCCTTGTAGACAGCAGCCCCCCCTTGTAGACCTCAGCCCCCCCTTGTAGATAGCAGCCGCCCCTGTAGACAGCAGCCCCCTCCTTGTAGACAGCAGCCCCCTCCTTGTAGACAGCAGCCCCCCTCCTTGTAGACAGCAGCACCCCCTTGTAGATAGCAGCCCCCTCCTTGCAGATAGCAGCCCCCCTTGTAGACAGTAGCCCCCCCTTGTAGACAGCAGCCCCCCCTTGTAGACAGCAGCCTCCCTTGCAGATAGCAGCCCCCCCTTGTAGATAGCAGCCCCCCTTGCAGATAGCAGCCCCCCCTTGTAGATAGCAGCCCCCCCTGTAGACAGCAGCCCCCTCCTTGTAGACAGCAGCCCCCCCCCTGTAGACAGCAGCCCCCCCCTTGTAGACAGCAGCCCCCCCTTGTAGACCTCAGCCCCCCCTTGTAGATAGCAGCCGCCCCTGTAGACAGCAGCCCCCTCCTTGTAGACAGCAGCCCCCCTTGTAGACAGCAGCCCCCCCCTTGTAGACAGCAGCCCCCCCTTGCAGATAGCAGCCCCCCCTGTAGACAGCAGCCCCCCTCCTTGTAGACAGCAGCACCCCCTTGTAGATAGCAGCCCCCTCCTTGCAGATAGCAGCCCCCCTTGTAGACAGTAGCCCCCCCTTGTAGACAGCAGCCCCCCCTTGTAGACAGCAGCCTCCCTTGCAGATAGCAGCCCCCCCTTGTAGATAGCAGCCCCCCTTGCAGATAGCAGCCCCCCCTTGTAGATAGCAGCCCCCCCTGTAGACAGCAGCCCCCTCCTTGTAGACAGCAGCCCCCCCCTGTAGACAGCAGCCCCCCTGTAGACAGCAGCCCCCCCCTTGTAGACAGCAGCCCCCCCTTGTAGACCTCAGCCCCCCCTTGTAGATAGCAGCCGCCCCTGTAGACAGCAGCCCCCTCCTTGTAGACAGCAGCCCCCCCTGTAGACAGCAGCCCCCCCCCCTTGCAGATAGCAGCCCCCCCCTTGTAGACAGCAGCCCCCCCTGTAGACAGCAGCCCCCCTGTAGACAGCAGCACCCTCCTTGTAGTTAGCAGCCCCCTCCTTGTAGACAGCAGCACCCCCATGTAGACAGCAGCCCCCCTTGTAGACAGTAGCCCCCCCTTGTAGACAGCAGCCCCCCTTGCAGATAGCAGCCCCCCCTGTAGACAGCAGCCCCCCCTTGTAGACAGCAGCCCCCCTTGTAGAAAGCAGCCCCCTCTTGCAGATAGCAGCCCCTCCTTGTAGACAGCAGCCCCCTCCTTATAGATAGCAGCCCCCCCTGTAGACAGCAGCCCCCCCTTGCAGATAGCAGCCCCTCCTTGTAGACAGCAGCCCCCTCCTTGTAGATAGCAGCCCCCCCCCCTGTAGACAGCAGCCCCCTCCTTGTAGATAGCAGCCCCCTCCTTGTAGATAGCAGCCCCCCCCCCTGTATACAGCAGCCCCCTCCTTGTAGACAGAAGCCCCCCCTTGCAGATAGCAGCCCCCCCTGTAGACAGCAGCCCCCTCCTTGTAGACAGCAGCCCCCTCCTTGTAGACAGCAGCCCCCCCCTTGTAGACAGCAGCACCCCTTTGTAGATATCAGCCCTCCCCTGTAGACAGCAGCCCCCCTCCTTGTAGACAGCAGCCCCCCCTTGCAGATAGCAGCCCCCCCTTGTAGACAGCAGCCCCCCTTGTAGACAGTAGCCCCCCCTTGTAGATAGCAGCCCCCATGTAGACAGCAGCCCCCCCTGTAGACAGCAGCCCCCCCTTGTAGACAGCAGCCCCCCCTTGTAGACCTCAGCCCCCCCCTTGTAGATAGCAGCCCCCCCTGTAGACAGCAGCCCCCTCCTTGTAGACAGCAGCCCCCCCTGTAGACAGCAGCCCCCCCCCCCAGTAGACAGCAGCCCCCTCCTTGTAGACAGCAGCCCCCTCCTTGTAGACAGCAGCCCCCTCCTTGTAGACAGCAGCCCCCCCCTGTAGACAGCAGCCCCCCTCTTGTAGATAGCAGCCCTCCCCTGTAGACAGCAGCCCCCCTCCTTGTAGACAGCAGCACCCCCTTGTAGACAGCAGCCCCCCTTGCAGATAGCAGCCCCCTTGTAGATAGCAGCCCCCCTTGCAGATAGCAACCCCCCCTTGTAGATAGCAGCCCCCCTGTAGACAGCAGCCCCCTCCTTGTAGACAGCAGCCCCCCCCTGTAGACAGCAGCCCCCCCTGTAGACAGCAGCCCCCCCCTGTAGACAGCAGCCCCCCCTTGTAGACAGCAGCCCCCCCTTGTAGACCTCAGCCCCCCCTTGTAGATAGCAGCCCCCCCCTGTAGACAGCAGCCCCCTCCTTGTAGACAGCAGCCCCCCCTGTAGACAGCAGCCCCCCTGTAGACAGCAGCCCCCCCCTTGTAGACAGCAGCCCCCCCTTGTAGATAGCAGCCCCCCCTGTAGACAGCAGCCCCCCTGTAGACAGCAGCACCCCCATGTAGACAGCAGCCCCCCTTGTAGACAGTAGCCCCCCCTTGTAGACAGCAGCCCCCCCTTGTAGACAGCAGCCCCCCTTGCAGATAGCAGCCCCCCCTGTAGACAGCAGCCCCCCCTTGTAGACAGCAGCCCCCCTGTAGACAGCAGCACCCTCCTTGTAGATAGCAGCCCCCCTCCTTGTAGACAGCAGCACCCCCATGTAGACAGCAGCCCCCCTTGTAGACAGTAGCCCCCCTTGTAGACAGCAGCCCCCCTTGCAGATAGCAGCCCCCCCTGTAGACAGCAGCCCCCCCTTGTAGACAGCAGCCCCCCCCTTGTAGAAAGCAGCCCCCCCTTGCAGATAGCAGCCCCTCCTTGTAGACAGCAGCCCCCTCCTTGTAGATAGCAGCCCCCCCTGTAGACATCAGCCCCCCCTTGCAGATAGCAGCCCCTCCTTGTAGACAGCAGCCCCCCCCCCCTTGTAGAAAGCAGCCCCCCCTTGCAGATAGCAGCCCCTCCTTGTAGACAGCAGCCCCCTCCTTGTAGATAGCAGCCCCCCCTGTAGACAGCAGCCCCCCCTTGCAGATAGCAGCCCCTCCTTGTAGACAGCAGCCCCCTCCTTGTAGATAGCAGCCCCCCCTGTAGACAGCAGCCCCCTCCTTGTAGATAGCAGCCCCCTCGTAGATAGCAGCCCCCCCCTGTATACAGCAGCCCCCTCCTTGTAGACAGAAGACCCCCCTTGCAGATAGCAGCCCCCCCTGTAGATAGCAGCCCCCCCTGTAGACAGCAGCCCCCTCCTTGTAGACAGCAGCCCCCTCCTTGTAGACAGCAGCCCCCCCCTTGTAGACAGCAGCACCCCTTTGTAGATAGCAGCCCTCCCCTGTAGACAGCAGCCCCCCTCCTTGTAGACAGCAGCCCCCCCTTGTAGATAGCAGCACCCTCCTTGCAGATAGCAGCCCCCCCTTGTAGACAGCAGCCCCCTTGTAGACAGCAACCCCCCCTTGTAGACAGCAGCCCCCCTTTCAGATAGCAGCCCCCCCTTGTAGATAGCAGCCCCCCTGTAGACAGCAGCCCCCCCCTGTAGACAGCAGCCCCCCCTTGTAGACAGCAGCCCCCCCTTGTAGACCTCAGCCCCCCCTTGTAGATAGCAGCCCCCCCCTGTAGACAGCAGCCCCCTCCTTGTAGACAGCAGCCCCCCCTGTAGACAGCAGCCCCCCCCTGTAGACAGCAGCCCCCTCCTTGTAGACAGCAGCCCCCTCCTTGTAGACAGCAGCCCCCCCCCCTGTAGACAGCAGCCCCCTCTTGTAGATAGCAGCCCTCCCCTGTAGACAGCAGCCCCCCTCCTTGTAGACAGCAGCACCCCCTTGTAGACAGCAGCCCCCCTTGTAGACAGCAGCCCCCCTTGCAGATAGCAGCCCCCCCTTGTAGATAGCAGCCCCCCTTGCAGATAGCAGCCCCCCCTTGTAGATAGCAGCCCCCCTGTAGACAGCAGCCCCCTCCTTGTAGACAGCAGCCCCCCCCTGTAGACAGCAGCCCCCCGTGTAGACAGCAGCCCCCCTGTAGACAGCAGCCCCCCCTTGTAGACAGCAGCCCCCCCTTGTAGACCTCAGCCCCCCCCTTGTAGATAGCAGCCCCCCTGTAGACAGCAGCCCCCTCCTTGTAGACAGCAGCCCCCCCCCCTGTAGACAGCAGCCCCCCCTGTAGACAGCAGCCCCCCCCTTGTAGACAGCAGCCCCCCCTTGCAGATAGCAGCCCCCCCTTGTAGATAGCAGCCCCCCTGTAGACAGCAGCCCCCCCTGTAGACAGCAGCACCCCCATGTAGACAGCAGCCCCCCTTGTAGACAGTAGCCCCCCCTTGTAGACAGCAGCCCCCCCTTGTAGACAGCAGCCCCCCTTGCAGATAGCAGCCCCCCCTGTAGACAGCAGCCCCCCCTTGTAGACAGCAGCCCCCCCTTGTAGACAGCAGCCCCCCCTTGCAGATAGCAGCCCCTCCTTGTAGACAGCAGCCCCCTCCTTGTAGATAGCAGCCCCTCCCCCTGTAGACATTAGCCCCCTCCTTGTAGATAGCAGCCCCCCCTGTAGACAGCAGCCCCCTCCTTGTAGACAGCAGCCCCCTCCTTGTAGACAGCAGACCCCCCCTTGTAGACAGCAGCCCCCCCCCTTGTAGACAGCAGCCCCCCCTTGCAGATAGCAGCCCCCCTTGTAGATAACAGCCCCCCCTGTAGACAGCAGCCCCCTCCTTGTAGACAGCAGCCCCCTCCTTGTAGATAGCAGCCCCTCCCCCTGTAGACATTAGCCCCCTCCTTGTAGATAGCAGCCCCCCCCTGTAGACAGCAGCCCCCTCCTTGTAGACAGCAGCCCCCCCCTGTAGACAGCAGCCCCCCCCTGTAGACAGCAGCCCCCTCCTTGTAGACAGCAGCCCCCTCCTTGTAGACAGCAGCCCCCCCCCCTGTAGACAGCAGCCCCCTCTTGTAGATAGCAGCCCTCCCCTGTAGACAGCAGCCCCCCTCCTTGTAGACAGCAGCACTCCCTTGTAGACAGCAGCCCCCCTTGTAGACAGCAGCCCCCCTTGCAGATAGCAGCCCCCCCTTGTAGATAGCAGCCCCCCTTGCAGATAGCAGCCCCCCCTTGTAGATAGCAGCCCCCCTGTAGACAGCAGCCCCCTCCTTGTAGACAGCAGCCCCCCCCTGTAGACAGCAGCCCCCCGTGTAGACAGCAGCCCCCCTGTAGACAGCAGCCCCCCCTTGTAGACAGCAGCCCCCCCTTGTAGACCTCAGCCCCCCCCTTGTAGATAGCAGCCCCCCTGTAGACAGCAGCCCCCTCCTTGTAGACAGCAGCCCCCCCCCTGTAGACAGCAGCCCCCCCTGTAGACAGCAGCCCCCCCCCTTGTAGACAGCAGCCCCCCCTTGCAGATAGCAGCCCCCCCTTGTAGATAGCAGCCCCCCTGTAGACAGCAGCCCCCCCTGTAGACAGCAGCACCCCCATGTAGACAGCAGCCCCCCTTGTAGACAGTAGCCCCCCCTTGTAGACAGC
Organism: Hyla sarda; assembly: GCF_029499605.1. Classification (NCBI taxonomy): domain Eukaryota; kingdom Metazoa; phylum Chordata; class Amphibia; order Anura; family Hylidae; genus Hyla; species Hyla sarda. Next base: position 11,878 of record NW_026610745.1, read on the forward strand.
AGCCCCCCCTTGTAGACAGCAGCCCTCCTTGCAGATAGCAGCCCCCCCTGTAGACAGCAGCCCCCCCTTGTAGACAGCAGCCCCCCCTTGCAGATAGCAGCCCCTCCTTGTAGACAGCAGCCCCCTCCTTGTAGATAGCAGCCCCTCCCCCTGTAGACATTAGCCCCCTCCTTGTAGATAGCAGCCCCCCCTGTAGACAGCAGCCCCCTCCTTGTAGACAGCAGCCCCCTCCTTGTAGACAGCAGACCCCCCCTTGTAGACAGCAGCCCCCCCCCTTGTAGACAGCAGCCCCCCCTTGCAGATAGCAGCCCCCCTTGTAGATAACAGCCCCCCCTGTAGACAGCAGCCCCCTCCTTGTAGACAGCAGCCCCCTCCTTGTAGATAGCAGCCCCTCCCCCTGTAGACATTAGCCCCCTCCTTGTAGATAGCAGCCCCCCCTGTAGACAGCAGCCCCCTCCTTGTAGACAGCAGCCCCCTCCTTGTAGACAGAAGCCCCCCCCTTGCAGATAGCAGCCCCCCCTGTAGACAGCAGCCCCCCTGTAGACAGCAGCCCCCTCCTTGTAGACAGCAGCCCCCTCCTTGTAGACAGCAGCCCCCCCTTGTAGATAGCAGACCCCCCCTTGTAGACAGCAGCCCCCCCTTGCAGATAGCAGCCCCCCTTGTAGATAGCAGCCCCCCCTGTAGACAGCAGCCCCCTCCTTGTAGACAGCAGCCCCCCCTATAGACAGCAGCCCCCTCCTTGTAGATAGCAGCCCCCCCTGTAGACAGCAGCCCCCTCCTTGTAGACACCAGCCCCCCCTTGCAGATAGCAGCCCCCCCTGAAGACAGCAGCCCCCCCTGTAGACAGCAGCCCCCTCCTTGTAGACAGCAGCCCCCTCCTTGAAGACAGCAGACCCCCTTGCAGATAGCAGCCCCCCTGTAGACAGCAGCCCCCTCCTTGTAGACAGCAGACCCCCTTGCAGATAGCAGCCCCTCCTTGTAGACAGCAGCCCCCTCCTTGTAGATAGCAGCCCCCCCTGTAGACAGCAGCCCCCTCCTTGTAGATAGCAGCCCCCTCGTAGATAGCAGCCCCCCCCTGTATACAGCAGCCCCCTCCTTGTAGACAGAAGACCCCCCTTGCAGATAGCAGCCCCCCCTGTAGATAGCAGCCCCCCCTGTAGACAGCAGCCCCCTCCTTGTAGACAGCAGCCCCCTCCTTGTAGACAGCAGCCCCCCCCTTGTAGACAGCAGCACCCCTTTGTAGATAGCAGCCCTCCCCTGTAGACAGCAGCCCCCCTCCTTGTAGACAGCAGCCCCCCCTTGTAGATAGCAGCACCCTCCTTGCAGATAGCAGCCCCCCCTTGTAGACAGCAGCCCCCTTGTAGACAGCAACCCCCCCTTGTAGACAGCAGCCCCCCTTTCAGATAGCAGCCCCCCCTTGTAGATAGCAGCCCCCCTGTAGACAGCAGCCCCCCCCTGTAGACAGCAGCCCCCCCTTGTAGACAGCAGCCCCCCCTTGTAGACCTCAGCCCCCCCTTGTAGATAGCAGCCCCCCCCTGTAGACAGCAGCCCCCTCCTTGTAGACAGCAGCCCCCCCTGTAGACAGCAGCCCCCCCCTGTAGACAGCAGCCCCCTCCTTGTAGACAGCAGCCCCCTCCTTGTAGACAGCAGCCCCCCCCCCTGTAGACAGCAGCCCCCTCTTGTAGATAGCAGCCCTCCCCTGTAGACAGCAGCCCCCCTCCTTGTAGACAGCAGCACCCCCTTGTAGACAGCAGCCCCCCTTGTAGACAGCAGCCCCCCTTGCAGATAGCAGCCCCCCCTTGTAGATAGCAGCCCCCCTTGCAGATAGCAGCCCCCCCTTGTAGATAGCAGCCCCCCTGTAGACAGCAGCCCCCTCCTTGTAGACAGCAGCCCCCCCCTGTAGACAGCAGCCCCCCGTGTAGACAGCAGCCCCCCTGTAGACAGCAGCCCCCCCTTGTAGACAGCAGCCCCCCCTTGTAGACCTCAGCCCCCCCCTTGTAGATAGCAGCCCCCCTGTAGACAGCAGCCCCCTCCTTGTAGACAGCAGCCCCCCCCCCTGTAGACAGCAGCCCCCCCTGTAGACAGCAGCCCCCCCCTTGTAGACAGCAGCCCCCCCTTGCAGATAGCAGCCCCCCCTTGTAGATAGCAGCCCCCCTGTAGACAGCAGCCCCCCCTGTAGACAGCAGCACCCCCATGTAGACAGCAGCCCCCCTTGTAGACAGTAGCCCCCCCTTGTAGACAGCAGCCCCCCCTTGTAGACAGCAGCCCCCCTTGCAGATAGCAGCCCCCCCTGTAGACAGCAGCCCCCCCTTGTAGACAGCAGCCCCCCCTTGTAGACAGCAGCCCCCCCTTGCAGATAGCAGCCCCTCCTTGTAGACAGCAGCCCCCTCCTTGTAGATAGCAGCCCCTCCCCCTGTAGACATTAGCCCCCTCCTTGTAGATAGCAGCCCCCCCTGTAGACAGCAGCCCCCTCCTTGTAGACAGCAGCCCCCTCCTTGTAGACAGCAGACCCCCCCTTGTAGACAGCAGCCCCCCCCCTTGTAGACAGCAGCCCCCCCTTGCAGATAGCAGCCCCCCTTGTAGATAACAGCCCCCCCTGTAGACAGCAGCCCCCTCCTTGTAGACAGCAGCCCCCTCCTTGTAGATAGCAGCCCCTCCCCCTGTAGACATTAGCCCCCTCCTTGTAGATAGCAGCCCCCCCCTGTAGACAGCAGCCCCCTCCTTGTAGACAGCAGCCCCCCCCTGTAGACAGCAGCCCCCCCCTGTAGACAGCAGCCCCCTCCTTGTAGACAGCAGCCCCCTCCTTGTAGACAGCAGCCCCCCCCCTGTAGACAGCAGCCCCCTCTTGTAGATAGCAGCCCTCCCCTGTAGACAGCAGCCCCCCTCCTTGTAGACAGCAGCACCCCCTTGTAGACAGCAGCCCCCCTTGTAGACAGCAGCCCCCCTTGCAGATAGCAGCCCCCCCTTGTAGATAGCAGCCCCCCTTGCAGATAGCAGCCCCCCCTTGTAGATAGCAGCCCCCCTGTAGACAGCAGCCCCCTCCTTGTAGACAGCAGCCCCCCCCTGTAGACAGCAGCCCCCCGTGTAGACAGCAGCCCCCCTGTAGACAGCAGCCCCCCCTTGTAGACAGCAGCCCCCCCTTGTAGACCTCAGCCCCCCCCTTGTAGATAGCAGCCCCCCTGTAGACAGCAGCCCCCTCCTTGTAGACAGCAGCCCCCCCCCTGTAGACAGCAGCCCCCCCTGTAGACAGCAGCCCCCCCCTTGTAGACAGCAGCCCCCCCTTGCAGATAGCAGCCCCCCCTTGTAGATAGCAGCCCCCCTGTAGACAGCAGCCCCCCCTGTAGACAGCAGCACCCCCATGTAGACAGCAGCCCCCCTTGTAGACAGTAGCCCCCCCTTGTAGACAGCAGCCCCCCCTTGTAGACAGCAGCCCTCCTTGCAGATAGCAGCCCCCCCTGTAGACAGCAGCCCCCCCTTGTAGACAGCAGCCCCCCCTTGCAGATAGCAGCCCCTCCTTGTAGACAGCAGCCCCCTCCTTGTAGATAGCAGCCCCTCCCCCTGTAGACATTAGCCCCCTCCTTGTAGATAGCAGCCCCCCCTGTAGACAGCAGCCCCCTCCTTGTAGACAGCAGCCCCCCTCCTTGTAGACAGCAGACCCCCCCTTGTAGACAGCAGCCCCCCCCCTTGTAGACAGCAGCCCCCCCTTGCAGATAGCAGCCCCCCTTGTAGATAACAGCCCCCCCTGTAGACAGCAGCCCCCTCCTTGTAGACAGCAGCCCCCTCCTTGTAGATAGCAGCCCCTCCCCCTGTAGACATTAGCCCCCTCCTTGTAGATAGCAGCCCCCCCTGTAGACAGCAGCCCCCTCCTTGTAGACAGCAGCCCCCTCCTTGTAGACAGAAGCCCCCCCCTTGCAGATAGCAGCCCCCCCTGTAGACAGCAGCCCCCCTGTAGACAGCAGCCCCCTCCTTGTAGACAGCAGCCCCCTCCTTGTAGACAGCAGCCCCCCCTTGTAGATAGCAGACCCCCCCTTGTAGACAGCAGCCCCCCCTTGCAGATAGCAGCCCCCCTTGTAGATAGCAGCCCCCCCTGTAGACAGCAGCCCCCTCCTTGTAGACAGCAGCCCCCCCTATAGACAGCAGCCCCCTCCTTGTAGATAGCAGCCCCCCCTGTAGACAGCAGCCCCCTCCTTGTAGACACCAGCCCCCCCTTGCAGATAGCAGCCCCCCCTGAAGACAGCAGCCCCCCCTGTAGACAGCAGCCCCCTCCTTGTAGACAGCAGCCCCCTCCTTGAAGACAGCAGACCCCCTTGCAGATAGCAGCCCCCCTGTAGACAGCAGCCCCCTCCTTGTAGACAGCAGACCCCCTTGCAGATAGCAGCCCCCCCCTGTAGACAGCAGCCCCCTCCTTGTAGACAGCAGCCCCCTCCTTGTAAACAGCAGCCCCCTCCTTGTAGACAGCAGCCCCCTCCTTGTAAACAGCAGCCCCCTCCTTGTAGACAGCAGCCCCCTCCATGTAAACAGCAGCCCCCTCCTTGTAGACAGCTGCCCCCTCCTTGTAAACAGCAGCCCCCTCCTTGTAGACAGCAGCCCCCTCCTTGTAGACAGCAGCCCCCCCTTTGCAGATAGCACCCCCCCCCCTGTAGACAGCAGCCCCGCTTGTAGATAGCAGCCCCCTCCTTTCAGATAGCAGCCCCCCCCCCCTGTAGACAGCAGCCCCCTCCTTGTAGATAGCAGGCCCTTCCTTGTAGACAGCAGCCCCCCCATTGTAGACAGCAGCCCCCTCCTTGTAGACAGCAGCCCCCTCATGTTAGATAGCAGGCCCCTCCTTGTAGACAGCAGCCCCCCATTGTAGACAGCAGTCCCCTCCTTGTAGAGAGCAGCAATCCATTGTAGACAGCAGCCCCCCATTGTAGACAGCAGCTTCCTCCTTGTAAACAGCAGCCCCCCATTGTAGACAGCAGTCCCCTCCTTGTAGATAGCAGCCCCTTCCTTGTAGATAGCAGCCCCCTCCTTGTAGACAGCAGCCCCCTCCTTGTAGACAGCAGCCCCCTATTGTAGACAGCAGCCCCCTCCTTGTAGACAGCAGCCCCCCCCCCTTGTAGACAGCAGCCCCCTCCTTGTAGACAGCAGCCCCCTCCTTGTAGACAGCAACCCCCTCCCTGTAGATAGCAGCCCCCCATTGTAGACAGCAGCCCCCTCCTTATAGACAGCAGCCCCCTATTGTAGACAGCAGCCCCCTCCTTGTAGACAGCAGCCCCCCCTTGTAGACAGCAGCCCCCCCTTGTAGACAGCAGCCCCCCCTTGTAGACAGCAGCCCCCCCTTGTAGACAGCAGCCCCCCCTGTAGACAGCAGCCCCCCTTGTAGACAGCAGCCCCCCTTGTAGACAGCAGCCCCCTCCTTGTAGACAGCAGCCCCCCCTGTAGACAGCAGCCCCCTCCTTGTAGACAGCAGCCCCCCCTGTAGACAGCAGCCCCCTCCTTGTAGACAGCAGCCCCCTATTGTAGACAGACAGCAGCCCCCCCTGTAGACAGCAGCCCCCTCCTTGTAGACAGCAACCCCCTCCTTGTAGATAGCAGCCCCCTCCTTGTAGACAGCAGCCCCCCCTCTTTGTAGACAGCAGCCCCCCCTTGTAGACAGCAGCCCCCCCTCTTTGTAGACAGCAGCCCCCCCTTGTAGACAGCAGCCCCCCATTGTAGACAGCAGTCCCCTCCTTGTAGATAGCAGCCCCCCCCTTGTAGACAGCAGCCCCCCCTTGCAGACAGCAGCCCCCCCTGTAGACAGCAGCCCCCCCTGTAGACAGCAGCCCCCCCTTGTAGATAGCAGCCCCCCCCTTGTAGACAGCAGCCCCCTCCTTGTAAACAGCAGCCCCCTCCTTGTAGACAGCAGCCCCCTCCTTGTAGACAGCAGCCCCCCCTTTGCAGATAGCACCCCCCCTGTAGACAGCAGCCCCGCTTGTAGATAGCAGCCCCCCTCCTTGCAGATAGCAGCCCCCCTGTAGACAGCAGTCCCCTCCTTGTAGATAGCAGGCCCCTCCTTGTAGACAGCAGCAATCCATTGTAGACAGCAGCCCCCCCATTGTAGACAGCAGCTTCCTCCTTGTAAACAGCAGCCCCCCATTGTAGACAGCAGTCCCCTCCTTGTAGATAGCAGCCCCTTCCTTGTAGATAGCAACCCCCTCCTTGTAGACAGCAGCCCCCTCCTTGTAGACAGCAGCCCCCTCCTTGTAGACAGCAAGCGCCCTCCTTGTAGACAGCAGCCCCCTCCTTGTAGACAGCAACCCCCTCCCTGTAGATAGCAGCCCCCCATTGTAGACAGCAGCCCCCTCCTTATAGACAGCAGCCCCCTCCTTGTAGACAGCAGCCCCCCCTTGTAGACAGCAGCCCCCCCTTGTAGACAGCAGCCCCCCCCCTTGTAGACAGCAGCCCCCTCCTTGTAGACAGCAGCCCCCCCTGTAGACAGCAGCTCCCTCCTTGTAGACAGCAGCCCCCCCTTGTAGACAGCAGCCCCCCCTTGTAGACAGCAGCCCCCTCCTTGTAGACAGCAGCCCCCCCTGTAGACCAGCAGCCCCCTCCTTGTAGACAGCAACCCCCCCGGTAGACAGCAGCCCCCTCCTTGTAGACAGCAGCCCCCTATTGTAGACAGCAGCCCCCCCTGTAGACAGCAGCCCCTTCCTTGTAGACAGCAACCCCCTCCTTGTAGATAGCAGCCCCCCACCTTGTAGACAGCAGCCCCCCCTCTTTGTAGACAGCAGCCCCCCCTTGTGGACAGCAGCCCCCCCTCTTTGTAGACAGCAGCCCCCCCTTGTAGACAGCAGCCCCCCATTGTAGACAGCAGTCCCCTCCTTGTAGATAGCAGCCCCCCCCCTTGTAGACAGCAGCCCCCCCTTGCAGACAGCAGCCCCCACTGTAGACAGCAGTCCCCCCCTTGTAGACAGCAACCCCCTCCTTGTAGATAGCAGCCCCCACCTTGTAGACAGCAGCCCCCCCCTCCTTGTAGATAGCAGCCCCCCCCTTGTAGACAGCAGCCCCCCCTCTTTGTAGACAGCAGCCCCCCCTTGTAGACAGCAGCCCCCCCTTGTAGATAGCAGCCCCCCCTTGTAGACAGCAGCCCCCCCTCTTTGTAGACAGCAGCCCCCCCTTGTAGACAGCAGCCCCCCCCCCCCTCTTTGTAGACAGCAGCCCCCCCCCTCTTTGTAGACAGCAGCCCCCCCTTGTAGACAGCAGTCCCCTCCTTGTAGATAGCAGCCCCCCCCTTGCAGACAGCAGCCCCCCTTGCAGACAGCAGCCCCCCCTGTAGACAGCAGCCCCCCCCCTTGTAGATAGCAGCCCCCCCCTTGTAGACAGCAGCCCCCCCTTGCAGACAGCAGCCCCCCCTGTAGACAGCAGCCCCCCCTTGCAGACAGCAGCCCCCCCTTGTAGACAGCAGCCCCCCATTGTAGACAGCAGTCCCCTCCTTGTAGATAGCAGGCCCCTCCTTGTAGACAGCAGCAATCCATTGTAGACAGCAGCCCCCCCATTGTAGACAGCAGCTTCCTCCTTGTAACAGCAGCTCCCCATTATAGACAGCAGTCCCCTCCTTGTAGATAGCAGCCCCTTCCTTGTAGATAGCAGCCCCCTCCTTGTAGACAGCAGCCCCCTCCTTGTAGACAGCAGCCCCCTATTGTAGACACCAGCCCCCTCCTTGTAGACAGCAGCCCCCTCCTTGTAGACAGCAGCCCCCTCCTTGTAGACAGCAAACCCCCTCCCTGTAGATAGCAGCCCCCCATTGTAGACAGCAGCCCCCCCCCTTATAGACAGCAGCCCCCTATTGTAGACAGCAGCCCCCTCCTTGTAGACAGCAGCCCCCCCCCTTGTAGACAGCAGCCCCCCCCCCTTGTAGACAGCAGCCCCCTCCTTGTAGACAGCATCCCCCCCTGTAGTCAGCAGCCCCCTCCTTGTAGACAGCAGCCCCCCCTTGTAGACAGCAGCCCCCCTTGTAGACAGCAGCCCCCTCCTTGTAGACAGCAGCCCCCCCTGTAGACAGCAGCCCCCTCCTTGTAGACAGCAGCCCCCCTCCTTGTAGACAGCAGCCCCCTATTGTAGACAGCAGCCCCCTCCTTGTAGACAGCAGCCCCCCCCTTGTAGACAGCAGCCCCCTCCTTGTTGACAGCAGCCCCCTCCTTGTAGACAGCAACCCCCTCCCTGTAGATAGCAGCCCCCCATTGTAGACAGCAGCCCCCTCCTTATAGACAGCAGCCCCCCATTGTAGACAGCAGCCCCCTCCTTGTAGACAGCAGCCCCCCCTTGTAGACAGCAGCCCCCCTTGTAGACAGCAGCCCCCCCCCTTGTAGACAGCAGCCCCCTCCTTGTAGACAGCAGCCCACCCTGTAGACAGCAGCCCCCTCCTTGTAGACAGCAGCCCCCCCTTGTAGACAGCAGGCCCCCCCTTGTAGACAGCAGCCCCCTCCTTGTAGACAGCAGCCCCCTCCTTGTAGACAGCAACCCCCCCTGTAGACAGCAGTCCCCTCCTTGTAGACAGCAGCCCCCCCCTTGTAGACAGCAGCCTCCCCTTGCAGACAGCAGCCCCCCCCTGTAGACAGCAGCCCCCCCCTTGTAGATAGCAGCCCCCCCCTTGTAGACAGCAGCCCCCCCCTCTTTGTAGACAGCAGCCCCCCTTGTAGACAGCAGCCCCCCCTGTAGATAGCAGCCCCCCCTTGTAGACAGCAGCCCCCCCTCTTTGTAGACAGCAGCCCCCCCTCGTAGATAGCAGCCCCCCCTTGTAGACAGCAGCCCCCCCCTCTTTGTAGACAGCAGCCCCCCCTTGTAGACAGCAGTCCCCTCCTTGTAGATAGCAGCCCCCCCCTTGCAGACAGCAGCCCCCCCTGTAGACAGCAGCCCCCCCTTGTAGATAGCAGCCCCCCCCTTGTAGATAGCAGCCCCTTCCTTGTAGATAGCAGCCCCCTCCTTGTAGACAGCAGCCCCCTCCTTGTAGACAGCAGCCCCCTATTGTAGACAGCAGCCCCCTCCTTGTAGACAGCAGCCCCCCCCTTGTAGACAGCAGCCCCCTCCTTGTAGACAGCAACCCCCTCCCTGTAGATAGCAGCCCCCCATTGTAGACAGCAGCCCCCTCCTTATAGACAGCAGCCCCCTATTGTAGACAGCAGCCCCCTCCTTGTAGACAGCAGCCCCCCCTTGTAGACAATAGCCCCCCCTTGTAGACAGCAGCCCCCCCTTGTAGACAGCAGCCCCCTCCTTGTAGACAGCAGCCCCCCCTGTAGACAGCAGGCCCCCCCTTGTAGACAGCAGCCCCCCCTTGTAGACAGCAGCCCCCTCCTTGTAGACAGCAGCCCCCCCTGTAGACAGCAGCCCCTCCTTGTAGACAGCAGCCCCCCCTGTAGACAGCAGCCCCCTCCTTGTAGACAGCAGCCCCCTCCTTGTAGACAGCAGCCCCCTATTGTAGACAGCAGCCCCCTCCTTGTAGACAGCAGCCCCCCCCTTGTAGACAGCAGCCCCCTCCTTGTTGACAGCAGCCCCCTCCTTGTAGACAGCAACCCCCTCCCTGTAGATAGCAGCCCCCCATTGTAGACAGCAGCCCCCTCCTTATAGACAGCAGCCCCCCATTGTAGACAGCAGCCCCCTCCTTGTAGACAGCAGCCCCCCCTTGTAGACAGCAGCCCCCCTTGTAGACAGCAGCCCCCCCCTTGTAGACAGCAGCCCCCTCCTTGTAGACAGCAGCCCACCCTGTAGACAGCAGCCCCCTCCTTGTAGACAGCAGCCCCCCCTTGTAGACAGCAGCCCCCCCTTGTAGACAGCAGCCCCCTCCTTGTAGACAGCAGCCCCCTCCTTGTAGACAGCAACCCCCCCTGTAGACAGCAGTCCCCTCCTTGTAGACAGCAGCCCCCCCTTGTAGACAGCAGCCTCCCCTTGCAGACAGCAGCCCCCCCTGTAGACAGCAGCCCCCCCCCTTGTAGATAGCAGCCCCCCCCTTGTAGACAGCAGCCCCCCCTCTTTGTAGACAGCAGCCCCCCTTGTAGACAGCAGCCCCCCCTTGTAGATAGCAGCCCCCCCTTGTAGACAGCAGCCCCCCCTCTTTGTAGACAGCAGCCCCCCCTCGTAGATAGCAGCCCCCCCCTTGTAGACAGCAGCCCCCCCCTCTTTGTAGACAGCAGCCCCCCCTTGTAGACAGCAGTCCCCTCCTTGTAGATAGCAGCCCCCCCCTTGCAGACAGCAGCCCCCCCTGTAGACAGCAGCCCCCCCTTGTAGATAGCAGCCCCCCCCCTTGTAGATAGCAGCCCCCCCTTGTAGATAGCAGCCCCCCCTTGTAGACAGCAGCCCCCCCTTGTAGATAGCAGCCCCCCCCTTGTAGATAGCAGCCCCCCCTTGTAGACAGCAGCCCCCCCTTGTAGATAGCAGCCCCCCCCTTGTAGATAGCAGCCCCCCCTTGTAGATAGCAGCCCCCCCTTGCAGACAGCAGCCCCCCCTTGTAGATAGCAGCCCCCCCCCCCTTGTAGATAGCAGCCCCCCCCTTGTAGACAGCAGCCCCCCCCTTGTAGATAGCAGCCCCCCCCCCCTTGTAGATAGCAGACCCCCCTTGTAGATAGCAGCCCCCCCCTTGCAGACAGCAGCCCTTTTTAAAATCCCCCAATTGTGACCCCTATAAGTCTATAATGTTTGTGTATACGCGGCTGTATGAGGGCTGAGTATTTGCTCCTTGATCTGTACTTTTTATTGGTTTGTGTACATGGGACTTTGTGGTCACTTTTTATTACATTTTTTCTGGGATGTGACTAAAAGCAGCAGATTTCGTCTTTTTTATATTTTGTTTTGTAAAATGGGAAAAGAGGGGAAATTAATTTTATTGGGGGAGGAGCTTATTCACTTTAATTAAAACTCTTTTATTACACTTTATTTCCCCTACGGGGGGCAAATTTATTGTGATCTTTAGATTGCACGTGCGTAGCACTGATCAGTGTTATCTGCGATCTACTGCTCTGGTCTGATAGAAGGGAAATCCGTGAAGAAGACAGCAGGAGCCGACCAAAGAGGTGGGAGGAGCCCGACCGCCATCGAAACACTTCGGATCACCTGCGATCGCACCTCGGGTGGTCGATGCTGTGATAAGTATTGATCGCGGCATCTGAAGGGTTAAGAGCGGACATTAGTGGGATCGTCCACTATTATCCATGAGGTCCCAGATGTGGTGATCACTGAACCGTGCGGTGTACATGTATGGCGCTGTGCGTTAAGTCCTAGGGTTGGTGACATTCATGTCCTCAAGGGGTTAACAGTAGTAAAATAAAACCTAAATAAATTGTCGTAATCGTATGGACCTACAGAATGGAGAGAACACGTCATATAAGTCACCGCAGAAAAAACGGAGCCCCCAAAAGTCTGAGAATACCTTATTTTTCAGTTTTGCCTGACAAATTATTATTTCACGGTAGATTTAGCGGTAACATGAATGACGTCATCACAAATACAATTGGTGACGTAAAAAACAAGAAGCGAGGACGAAAAAAACATAAAAGATCCCTGCGCCCTTAAGGGGTTAAAGTGTTGGAGATAAAATCTGGCTATAACTGTATATAGCTCGTTCTGTGTCGGAGAAGAATCTTCTTTCTTGGATCCGGCGTCTCCGTTCTTCATGTTCCCCGAATCGTTCGCAGATAAAGGACGGATCACCGGCTCCGGTGTCTTCTACATCTTTACCACCAGGGGTCAGACTTGTGTTTGCTGTTAGAAGTGAAAGTGAAAGTAAAGTGCGGACTGTGACTGGTGGATGCGGCCATTACGAGGTGGAGGCTTCTTCTCCGGGATGACAGAGCTGAGGAACATGAGGGGCCCCGGGAATCTCCTCTACCCCCTCCTGATATCGCTGTGGACCACAGGTAAGGGTCACGACAAATCCTGATCAAAATGGAGAATATGGCCCCCACATAGCGGGCGATGGCTTCGCTCCTGTGCTGGGGCCTCAGTCCTGGTCCCTCAGTGCTTCCCCTTAGGCCCAGTCAGGTTGTGTCCCTCAGTGTCCGGGGGGCTCTCCTGCAGGGTCTCCCCCTTAATAAAGTTAGTATTACTATGTCTAGGCCGTACAGGGTTCTACACTATATGTATAGTCAGTATAAAGTTATGTCATATATATATACAGTGGCCCCTCAAGTTACTATATTAATCGGTCCCAGGACGAGCATTGTATGTTGGGAGCATTGTATGTTGGGAGCATTGTATGTTGGGAGCATTGTATGTTGGGAGCATTGTATGTTGGGAGCATTGTATGTTGAGACCAGAACTCTATGGAAACCTAGTAATTGGTTCTAAAGCCCCAAAATGTCATCTGAAAATAGGAAAAGGTGAGGATTAAAGAAAAATAAGTAGAAAAGTAATAGAGATAAAGCACAAAGTGGATACAGCGCAGCTCTCCTATTCAGTGATCAATTAGCGGCGTTATTAATCACAAAGTATATGCGACATTTCCACCCTCATCAAGCAAAACATTGTTACAGGTGAGCGACTTAAATACATAATACATCGTGACCTCACTTCCTGTCAGGTGTCAACCTAATTTACATATATAAACAAAGACAATCGTGGGACAGTAATCGTATAATCGTGATCAAAAATGAACATCATAGGGGACGGTCATGGTGAGCAACAAAACCGTACACAAAACCTTCTGGTCCCAAATCTGCTGTATAGCGCCCGATCGCTAAGTGTTCGCAGTCTACATAACCATTTAGTAGCTTCAGTTCCGGGCAGGAGGTGCAGGTCAGATCCCCGGACTAAGCACAAGCGGGTACAGTACGAATGTCCGCTGGGACTGCTCCTTACTTACACTTTTTGCCAGCTCGAGCAGCATTAGAGATGGCGCCGGTACTCCCACAGTATGTACGGCGCAGGTCAGGAGGAGTAGAGGGGAACCTTGGCCGAACTCAAGATGGCGCCGAACCGTCCTCAGAGCATCTGCGCATGTTCCTGTACGTCACTTCCAGTTTGCCCGTACCGGAAGTCGCCGTATACCGGCGAAGATACCGGGTATTCCGTTTTTAACACATCCATTGTACGCCAGAGAAGAATCGCCTTACGCCCGGGGATCTGACCTGCACCTCCTGCCCGGAACTGAAGCTACTAAATGGTTATGTAGACTGCGAACACTTAGCGATCGGGCGCTATACAGCAGATTTGGGACCAGAAGGTTTTGTGTACGGTTTTGTTGCTCACCATGACCGTCCCCTATGATGTTAATTTTTGATCACGATTATACGATTACTGTCCCACGATTGTCTTTGTTTATATATGTAAATTAGGTTGACACCTGACAGGAAGTGAGGTCACGATGTATTATGTATTTAAGTCGCTCACCTGTAACAATGTTTTGCTTGATGAGGGTGGAAATGTCGCATATACTTTGTGATTAATAACGCCGCTAATTGATCACTGAATAGGAGAGCTGCGCTGTATCCACTTTTTTACTCTTCGTATCCCGGACCAGGATTCAACCTTCGCTTGCACCACCGTACTGATTTCCACGAGTGCTGCTCCATTCGCTGTGATGTAATAGAGATAAAGCAAATCCTTATATATAAAAGTAGGAAAGATCTGCTGGGAGATGTAATCACTCTCTATGTCAGTGTTTCCCAAGCAGGGAGCCTCCAGCTGTTGCAAAACTACAACTCCCAGCAAGCCCGGACAGCCAAAGGCTGTCCGGGCATGCTGGGAGTTGTAGTTTTGCAACAGCTGGGGGCACGCTGCTTAGGAAACACTGGTCTATGTAGAGGACAGGAGCTTCTTTGGGGTCCTGTAAAGTACACAGTGTCCTAAAAAAAGTAACATGGAGTCGCCCTCACCTGGTGTCCAAAGGATCAGGTAACCCTGGTACAGGTAAAGTGTACAGAACATGTAATACCTCCCTGTACTGTAGGGGGTGGTACCAGACATCTGTCAGTGCATACACTTCAGTAATACAGGTAAAGAGTACAGAACATGTAATACCTCCCTGTACTGTAGGGGGCACTACCAGAAACCAGTCAGTGCATACACTTCAGTAATACAGGTAAAGAGTACAGAACATGTAATACCTCCCTGTACTGTAGGGGGTGGTACCAGACATCTGTCAGTGCATACACTTCAGTAATACAGGTAAAGAGTACAGAACATGTAATACCTCCCTGTACTGTAGGGGGCACTACCAGAAACCAGTCAGTGCATACACTTCAGTAATACAGGTAAAGAGTACAGAACATGTAATACCTCCCTGTACTGTAGGGGGCACTACCAGACACCAGTCAGTGCATACACTTCAGTAATACAGGTAAAGAGTACAGAACATGTAATACCACTCTGTACTGTAGGGGGAGCTACCAGAAACCAGTCAGTGCATACACTTCAGTAATACAGGTAAAGAGTACAGAACATGTAATACCTCCCTGTACTGTAGGGGGCACTACCAGACACCAGTCAGTGCATACACTTCAGTAATACAGGTAAAGAGTACAGAACATGTAATACCTCCCTGTACTGCAGGGGCGCTACCAGACACCAGTCAGTGCATACACTTCAGTAATACAGGTAAAGAGTACAGAACATGTAATACCTCCCTGTACTGCAGGGGGCGCTACCAGACACCAGTCAGTGCATACACTTCAGTAATACAGGTAAAGAGTACAGAACATGTAATACCTCCTTGTACTGTAGGGGGCGCTACCAGACACCAGTCAGTGCATACACTTCAGTAATACAGGTAAAGAGTACAGAACATGTAATACCTCCCTGTACTGTAGGGGGCACTACCAGACACCAGTCAGTGCATACACTTCAGTAATACAGGTAAAGAGTACAGAACATGTAATACCTCCCTGTACTGTAGGGGGCGCTACCAGACACCAGTCAGTGCATACACTTCAGTAATACAGGTAAAGAGTACAGAACATGTAATACCACTCTGTACTGTAGGGGGCGCTACCAGACACCAGTCAGTACATACACTTCAGTAATACAGGTAAAGAGTACAGAACATGTAATACCTCCCTGTACTGTAGGGGGGCGCTACCAGACACCAGTCAGTGTATACACTTCAGTAATACAGGTAACGTGTACAGAACATGTAATACCTCCCTGTACTGTAGGGGGCGCTACCAGACACCAGTCAGTGTATACACTTCAATAATACAGGTAAAGAGTACAGAACATGTCATACCTCCCTGTACTGTAGGGGGCGCTACCAGACACCAGTCAGTGCATACACTTCAGTAATACAGGTAAAGAGTACAGAACATGTAATACCTCCCTGTACTGTAGGGGGCGCTACCAGACACCAGTCAGTGCATACACTTCAGTAATACAGGTAAAGAGTACAGAACATGTAATACCTCCCTGTACTGTAGGGGGCGCTACCAGACACCAGTCAGTGCATACACTTCAGTAATACAGGTAAAGAGTACAGAACATGTAATACCACTCTGTACTGTAGGGGTCGCTACCAGACACCAGTCAGTGTATACACTTCAGTAATACAGGTAACGTGTACAGAACATGTAATACCTCCCTGTACTGTAGGGGGCGCTACCAGACACCAGTCAGTGTATACACTTCAGTAATACAGGTAAAGTGTACAGAACATGTAATACCTCCACCTCCCTGTACTGTAGGGGGTGGTACCAGACATCAGTCAGTGCATACGCTTCAGTAATACAGGTAAAGAGTACAGAACATGTAATACCTCCCTGTACTGTAGGGGGCGCTACCAGACACCAGTCAGTGTATACACTTCAGTAATACAGGTAAAGAGTACAGAACATGTAATACCTCCCTGTACTGTAGGGGGCGCTACCAGACACCAGTCAGTGTATACACTTCAGTAATACAGGGGTTTTACCAGTCAAATGTCCATTCTGATTGGTCAGTTCTTCCGGCCATTGACACGTTTCACAGATCTGCACTGTCCGTAGCATTGCATGTTGAGTCTGGTTTCAAGTTACAATGGTCCAGAAAAGACCATTGTATGTTGAAACTAATGTATGTTGAGGCCATTGTAAGTTGAGGGATCACTGTATATATATCTATCATATAGTGTTAAGGACCTTTTGGAGGACTCCAGGAAATGTCTAAAGGACCTTTGTGAGGTCACGTGATGTTTATATAATCCAGCTTAACACATGACCTGTAGCTTGACCTATGTTCTTCTGTCTCAGCCCCCCTTTATAAGAGGGGGAGCCATAGTGACCTTTACTGAGAAGAGCCAAGCACAGAGATCAGTGTTAGTACCCAGTACCATGAAGGCCTCAGTCATTCCAGTAAGTCAAGTCTATGTCTGTTGTCACCACCTACAGTCCAACCATGGCTAAAGTCCATTCCAAAGTCAAGTCTATCCTAGTCTGCGTGGCTGACCTAAAGTCTATTACTAGTCCCAGCAAGCGGCTGGCCCTTCTGTGTTACTGGTCACCTCTCTGGGATTCTGGCCGAGCTGTGAAGATAATAACACCTAAGTGTAAAGCCTCCGTTATACCATAACCTGGTCGTGGACTCTCATTTCACTGCCTAGCCATTGGGATATGAAGAATAATGAAGAACCTTTGGTGCGGGCGCTGTCCCTGACTCCAGAAGTATCAAACAGGGAGCTGAAATGGTTAAAGTTAGAGCTTCTCTTGTGATGTTCTCTATGCCAATCTGAGGAAGAAGGACTGTTCCTCCGAAACGCGTCATTGCTTCATGTACTTTAAGAAACATAGTGCTATATAGCACTTTAACCATATTCAGCTCCCTGTTTGATACTTCTGGAGTCAGGGACAGCGCCCGCACCAAAGGTTCTTCATTATTCTTCATATCCCAATGGCTAGGCAGTGAAATGAGAGTCCACGACCAGGTTATGGTATAACGGAGGCTTTACACATAGGTGTTATTATCTTCACAAAGGTTCTTTTTCTTTATTATTCTTCATGTTCCACATGGGAGAAGTTCCATTCCATTCCGACCTTGGGCCCAGCGGTTCATCTCCAGAGGATCATTGATACCCCACAGGGGTGATATGCACAATATCTACCTAATCAGTTGAGCGGCCATCTTGAAGAGTCTCTTTTGTCCTGTCCCTTGTGGGACCTCGGCACCTTGGGTAATACACGAGGTGCTGTCCTCCTCTTGTTTTTTTGTCTCTCTTACTAACCATTGGGATATCGTTTGGGTTGTTCCCGATACCCAAAAACCACTCTGGTGTCATGAACATTAGGGGTTAACAGCACCTTGCCCCTGGGGTTAATACCATCTTGCCCCATCCACCTACTCCACTACACCCCGTGGTCCTGCCATTCACTGTGGGTCACCACACCTGTTATTAGAACATACATCATGTTTTTTTGACAATTCTCGGTTACATTGATACCATATTATAAATGATGGCGCCTGTCCCATTATTAGGGTACGATGCCCCCCCCCACCGATATAAGACATAGTAACATAGTTCGTAAGGTTGAAAAAAGACCAGAGTCCATCTAGTTCAACCTGTAACCCTAATGAGTCCCTAGTGATCCAGAGGAGGCAAAAAACCCTCAGACTAGAGGTAAAAACTCCTTCCCGACCCCAAATATAAGAATAAATCCCTGGACCAACATGTTGTCCCTAAATATCTAGTATACATGACCAGCGATGTTATTATTCTCCAAAAAAGCATCCAGACCCCTTTTAAACTCTTTTACAGAGTTCACCATGACACCTCCTCAGGCAGAGAGTTCCATAGTCTCACTGCTCTTACAGTAAAGAACCCCGTCTGTGCTGGTGTAGAAACCTTCTTTCCTCTAGACGTAGAGAATGTCCCCTTGTTATATATACAGTCCTGGGTATAATTAGATCATGGAGAGATCTCTGTACTGTCCTGATATATTATATATATATTATTAGGTCACCTCCTTGTTATATATACAGTCCTGGGTATAAATAGATCATGGAGAGATCTCTGTACAGTCCTGATATATTATATATATATTATTAGGTCACCTCCTTGTTATATATACAGTCCTGGGTATAAATAGATCATGGAGAGATCTCTGTACTGTCCTGATATATTATATATATTATTAGGTCACCTCCTTGTTATATATACTGTCCTGGGTATAAACAGATCATGGAGAGATCTCTGTACTGTCCTGATATATTATATTATTAGGTCACCTCCTTGTTATATATACAGTCCTGGGTATAAATAGATCATGGAGAGATCTCTGTACTGTCCTGATATATTATATATATTATTAGGTCACCTCCTTGTTATATATACAGTCCTGGGTATAAATAGATCATGGAGAGATCTCTGTACTGTCCTGATAGATATATATATATATTATTAGGTCACCTCCTTGTTATATATACAGTCCTGGGTATAAATAGATCATGGAGAGATCTCTGTACTGTCCTGATATATTATATATATTATTAGGTCACCTCCTTGTTATATATACAGTCCTGGGTATAAATAGATCATGGAGAGATCTCTGTACTGTCCTGATATATTATATATATTATTAGGTCCCCTCCTTGTTATATATACAGTCCTGGGTATAAATAGATCATGGAGAGATCTCTGTACTGTCCTGATATATTATATATTATTAGGTCACCTCCTTGTTATATATACAGTCCTGGGTATAATTAGATCATGGAGAGATCTCTGTACTGTCCTGATATATTATATATATTATTAGGTCACCTCCTTGTTATATATACAGTCCTGGGTATAAATAGATCATGGAGAGATCTCTGTACTGTCCTGATAGATATATATATATATTATTAGGTCACCTCCTTGTTATATATACAGTCCTGGGTATAAATAGATCATGGAGAGATCTCTGTACTGTCCTGATATATTATATATATTATTAGGTCACCTCCTTGTTATATATACAGTCCTGGGTATAAATAGATCATGGAGAGATCTCTGTACTGTCCTGATATATTATATATATTATTAGGTCCCCTCCTTGTTATATATACAGTCCTGGGTATAAATAGATCATGGAGAGATCTCTGTACTGTCCTGATATATTATATATTATTAGGTCACCTCCTTGTTATATATACAGTCCTGGGTATAATTAGATCATGGAGAGATCTCTGTACTGTCCTGATATATTATATATATTATTAGGTCATCTCCTTATTATATATACAGTCCTGGGTATGAATAGATCATGGGGAGATCTCTGTACATAGTTATTAGGTCACCCCTGAGCTGTCTTTTTTCTAAACTAAATAACCCTAATTCTGATAATCTTTCTGGGTACTGTAGTCCTCCCAATCCCCGTATTAATCTGGTTGCCCGTCTTTGAACCCTGTCCAGCTCCACTATATCTTTCTCCGACCGTTATAAGACATATCCCCCCCACCGATATAAGACATATCCCCCCCACCGATATAAGACATATCCCCCCCACCGATATAAGACATATCCCCCCCACCGATATAAGACATATCCCCCCCACCGATATAAGACATATCCCCCCCACCGATATAAGACATATCCCCCCCACCGATATAAGACATATCCCCCCCACCGATATAAGACATATCCCCCCCACCGATATAAGACATATCCCCCCCACCGATATAAGACATATCCCCCCCACCGATATAAGACATATCCCCCCACCGATATAAGACATATCCCCCCACCGATATAAGACATATCCCCCCCACCGATATAAGACATATCCCCCCCACCGATATAAGACATATCCCCCCACCGATATAAGACATATCCCCCCACCGATATAAGACATATCCTCCCCACTGATATAAGACATATCCCCCCCACTGATATAAGACATATCCCCCCACCGATATAAGACATATCCTCCCCACTGATATAAGACATATCCCCCCCACTGATATAAGACATATCCCCCCACCGATATAAGACATATCCTCCCACTGATATAAGACATATCCTCCCACTGATATAAGACATATCCCCCCCACTGATATAAGACATATCCCCCCCACTGATATAAGACATATCCCCCCCACCGATATAAGACATATCCTCCCACCGATATAAGACATATCCCCCCCACCGATATAAGACATATCCCCCCCACCGATATAAGACATATCCCCCCCACCGATATAAGACATATCCCCCCCACCGATATAAGACATATCCCCCCCACCGATATAAGACATATCCCCCCACCGATATAAGACATATCCCCCCCACCGATATAAGACATATCCCCCCACCGATATAAGACATATCCCCCCCCACCGATATAAGACATATCCCCCCCACCGATATAAGACATATCCCCCCACCGATATAAGACATATCCCCCCACCGATATAAGACATATCCACTTGACCCTGATAACAAAGTAGGGAGGAAACCTGTGGGATTGCTGGGCCTTGTGGTGCCTCAGCTGAAAACACATTTCATTGTCCTAGAGATCTGTCTCCAGTTTTGATTGGTTGAGTGTTCAGAAGAATGAGCCGGGATAGTCTGCACTAAGGGGGGACTCATGACCGATTGTGTACTGCGCGGGACCGACGCATGACAAGCTCACCAATTCAGTGTACAGAAGTTGCTGAATTTGGCGCGCGCCGCGTTGCTTATAAATATGTAGGTAAATTCCTGTCACTTTTTTACATGTGGTATTTGCCACAACCACAGACAACTTTATTATTATTTTTTGGTGTATTTATATAATTTTTGGTGTATTTATATAATTTTTGGTGTATTTTTATAAGTTGCCATTTTTGGGGGGAAAAATGGTGCAAAAATGCACCACAAAAGAGGGGGGTAAAGAGCTTGATGAATTGCCCCCTAAGTATGTTCACTTGTGTGTCACATGACCGACCCTAATATGTGTCCGAGTACAGAAACCTATCTCCCCACCTGGACCAGTGTTTTCCAACCAGTGTGCCACCAGCTATTGCAGAACTACAACTCCCAGCAAGCCTTTGGCTGTCCGGGCATGCTGGGAGTTGTAGTTTTGCAACAGCTGAAGGCACACTGGTTTTAAAACACTAGAAAATATATAGAAGCATTTACGTGGAAAAACCTTTTTAGACCAGATTTCTACTTCTTTGTCTGCATTTATGGGCTAAAAAATTAATAAAATAAAAAGCCAAGAAACACGCCACTGCATTTTTTTATGTGGAATTTAGTTTTTTCTACTTTTGTAGTTATTTCCTGTTCCCGTGTCCATTTATTTTTTGTTTATTCGTAATTTTAGAAAAAAATCATGTCCGCCTCTTTTTTTTTTGAATTTTTTATAAATTTCTAATTAAAAAAATATGTAAAAACTTCCGAAAAATCACCAATGCAAAACCCACAATGTGTTTTTGATGGCGTTTTTCTCTTCCATAGACGTCTATAGGAGAGAAATGGCAAAAATGTCACTGAAAAAAAAGAAACAAAGTGCCCTATTCTAAACAGGCTGCAATACTGAAATACGAAGTAAATAGGAACAAAGAGACCAAAAGTTCCAGGCGCTGCGGGCTCAAGCATCAGAGTCACGGATTAACTTGTAAAAGATCCACTTGTGGATCACTTTTATTAGATTAAAAATAATAAAACATAGTACAGCTAGGATGACGCGTTTCGAGGGTATCCCCCTCTTCCTCAGATCAGCATAAGTGTACAACAGGTAGCATGGTGTTTATATACAGTGTGAATTGGTGCCAAACAATGTGTGGGAGTGGCTCAGGGATCAGAGGTCACATGGGGTAGTACATGCAGGTAAGCACAGGTAATATGTTAGGGGAAAAACAAATCTCAGTTTTATTGTGGGGCAGTGCACAGTGGCTAAGACAGGTAGGGTTAATTCATGTTTTTACAGGCTCGCTGTTTTATTATAACTATTCTTGTGTTCGTCCATGTATTATGTGCCGGGGAGCGCGTTCTGCTATAAATGCAGGGTTGCTGGGGATGCGTTACTATGGGCCGGGTCACGTGTTACAAGCGGACCAATGGAATAACAGAGAGTGTATGCGAGCTGACAGAGCAGGACTAACAATAGGTAATACCTGCTGTTATTTGTGTGTCTACACTGACCACTTCTAGCTTTTGCTGGACACTGGGGGTCGGCCACAGCGTTTATTTAATAACCATTAGAATAAACCATTTATATCCAAACTTCTGATTGAACACTCTCGGAGGTAAGCAGTCAGCCGGCCGCCCCCTTCGACGGGCATAACACTCTACTCTCCAGGAAACTCTCCTCCAAATTTCTCCTCCGCCATGGAGTTCGGCAAAGAACTAAGCCGCCCTCCGCCGTCCACCGAGGAGAAATAACGCCTGCTCCACCCCATCCTGCAGCCCCGACAGAAAGATATCAGTGCCTATGTCATTCAGATGAACGCCATCTGCAATCATGAGGAGGCGGTTATCGCCCTCTAATTGCCTGGGTCTCACTACCCCTCCCCCTTTGGACCTCACAAATCTCGCCATACGGGAATTAACTGTGCGACAAACTTTTTCAATAGCCTGAGCATCCCTGGCCCCCTGCCACGTCACCCTTGGAACCATCTCCGACCACACTACAACCAGCTCCCTGAAAAACTCCTGAATACTCTCAACATCCGCTTTCATCAGTGGGATCAGTTCTGCCATTCTCAGGGAACACAGGTCATTGCCCCCCGCATGGATCACAAGCACCACAGGGGAATTAATAACACGGGCAATACCCACCGCCTCCACCAGCACCCAAAGCCACTTGAGCCCACCGATTCCTCTCCACTGGACGTCATTGGGGAAACCCAGGGACTGTCCCCCTGGTCTGCAGGCAGCTCTCTGTCCAGCCTGGATTATGATGGAATCACCCAGAGAAACCACAACAGGGGAACGAGAACCTGAAACGGAGAACAAATTAAAGCAACAGTTCCGGGCAAACATAAGAGGCGTAACATTACGATTTCCATCTGCCTACTCTCCTGACCTCAGCAGCAGGCATTCCCACCCGTGCAGCCTCCGTGGCCGCCCCAATACTGAAAGAATGTGTACCATACTCTCCCTCAGGGAAACCAAACGCCACAAGGCACTTCTTAAAAACTGCCGTAAATTGAAAGCGAGAGAGGGAAGAACCTGACGCATGCAATAGGAAATTACGCCCTGGTGGACGCACCAGCAAAAAGAGCCCACTAACCGCACCGGGCAGGTTCTGCCAGATACTGCAACCAGGGACAACCACTCCCCCCTACCCAACATATCCGTTTTGGACCTACGTACATTAACCTGTACCATAGACTCCGTTAACACCACATCCTCCTTAGACAAACCCCCTGAACCACCCGCGGAACTAGGAACCAGCTCACCTACCCGAAAAGCCCCAAAGAAAAAGCCACTTGAAACAAGAGGGACTCATAAGAAGATTGAAAAACTCCTTCCAACGCAACCATCAAAGACAACAGCAAGGAAAAGGAAACCGGCCTCTTGGTGTCCCTAACCCTGGGTGTACTATCCCAACCCTTAAGGGCCTGTAAAATGCAAAAACGCTTAGTAACATCGACTCACCCCCATAATTTAAAGTGAAAACTGAGGCCAGACAACCTTCGCCTAGCCACTACCGCTGACCTGCCCAAATCTCGCATGCGCAAAAGGTAATCCACAGCAACAGTAAAACGCAGCTCATCACCTGCCACATCCCGGTCACCCACCAGCTCCAGCCATTCCCCCCACGCCTTACCATGTCCGGACCATGTAGCCGGTGTAACCGACCAGGACACCAATAGCACCTCTCAAAGGAAAGAGGGGCTCTGCCGGCCCTCCAATGCTGCTTCCGGGCACAACTCTTGGAATTCTTGGAAATGAAAACGAGATGGAGCATCAGCAATAGAGTTCTCAACATCTGGCACATGGCGAGCCCTGAAAAACACATTAAGTTCCAGACAGCGGAGAACTAAATGGCGGAGCAAAGAGAGAACAGGGAGAGAAGAAGAAGAAAGATGATTAACACAATGTACAACACTGAGGTTATCAGTCCAGAAACAAACCTTACGATTCTCAAAACGATCCCCCCACAACTCCAGGGCTACTAATAGTTAAGTTGTGGCAAAAAACATTATTTTCCCAAAGAACAGGCCACCTTTCAGCACACCACTCCCCATAAAGGTAAACCCCAAAACCCACCGAGCCAGCCGTGTTGGTGTACAGGGCCATATCACCATTAGAACCCACCGGATGTTGCCAACAAGTGCGACCGTTATACCAGGATAGAAATTCTATCCACACCGCACTAGGCTAAGCCTAGTCGGAGGGCGGGATCGGCGCGATGGTCGCCCGATCCCGAACCCTCCGAGCGCACAGACAACTGACTTCCCTTCCTACTTTCCTATCCTATCCCTGAACTCTACCTCCTAAGTCTCACCTCTTATTTCCAGCTCCTCTTTTACTTTTATTTTAACTCTTTATTAACCCCCCTTTGTCAGTCCGAGACGCTGCCTCCTAGTCGGCGCGGTGTTGAACAAACGCTAGGAGTGTGGGCTTCACATCGCGGACCTGCAGCGCTTCAAAAGGACATTCAAAGGGGTGAGAGGTCCAGAGGCTTGTGAGGTATATAAGAGAGAGCGCTTTCAGTGATAATATGTATTCAGGTCCGGAATGTGAACGAATATAGTGATAAAGCATATATAATGGTGGCCAATGTACTGCATATTCAATGTGACAGTAGGCGCTTGAATAAAGATGGCTTGGAGTAAGCAAATGGATATGTGGACTAATGATATTTAAGAGTTCAGAATGGCATAAATATAGTGTATATATAGTATATACAGTGCCTACTCAAATGTGGTCTAATAATATGTAGATAAAAGCGCATATATAAAATGATTAAGAATTATTAGGAATATAAATAAATATATGATCTACGTAAAACAGTATATACAATAGAATATAATAATAAAAATTGATAATACATCCATGGTGCCTAACATGAAGATATTAAAAGGTATAAAATTAATAATATTAATGTCAGTAAAGGAAGATTCATGTAGTTAGGGCCTGTATTTAGGGAAAAAGAGTGACATAAGAGTTTCTAAGAAATATCAGAGGGAGCATTCAATGAATTCATTCATAGAGTGAAGCCGGGACCCGCCTCTAATAGCGCGCGGCACTGCTATTAACCCTTTAGCCGCGCGCTCAAAGCTGAGCCGCGCGGCTAAAAACGAAAGTAAAAGTGCCCGGCTAGCTCAGGGAGCTGTTCGGGATCGCCGCGGTATAATCGCGGCATCCCGAACAGCTGTAGCACAGGAGGAGGTCTCTTACCTTCTCCTGTGCTGTCCGATCGCCGAATGAGATCCAGGCTTGAGCATTCAATCGCCGAAAACACTGATTGATCCATTCCTATGGAGATGGATCAGTCAGTGTAAAAGATCAGTACATGCAATGTTATAGCCCCCCCTATAGGAGCTATAATATTGCATAAGAAAAGTTTAAAAAAATCATTAACCCTTTCAATTATCCCTTCCCCTAATAAAAGTTTGAATCACCCGGCATTTCCAAGAATAAAAAAAACATTATGTAAATAATAATAAAAATAAACATATGTGGTATCACCGCGTGTGGAAATGTCCGAATTATAAAAATATACCGCTTTTTAAACCGCTCGTTCAATGACGTACACGCAAGCGCAAAAAAATTCCAAGGTCCAAAATAGCACATTTTTTATCACTTTTTATACCACAAAAAAGTGAATAAAAAGTGATCAAAAAGTCTGATCAGAACAAAAATGGTACCGCTAAAAACTTCAGATGACGGCGCAAAAAATGAGTCCTCAAAGCGCCCTGAACACAGAAAAATAAAAAAGTTATAAGGGTCAAAAGATGACCATTTTAAACGTATAAATTTTCCTGCATGTATTCATGATTTTTTTCGGATGTGATACAAATTCAAACCTATACAAGTAGGGGATCATTTTAACCGTATGGACCTACAGAATAAAGATAAGGTATCATTTTTGACAAAAAATGTACTGCGTAAAAACAGAAGCCCCCAAAACTTACAAAATAGTGTTTTTTCATCAATTTTGTCGCACATTGATTTTTTTTCCCATTTCACCGTAGATTTTTGGGTAAAATGACTGATGTCACTGCAAAGTAGAATTAGTGACGCAAAAATTAAGCCATTATATATAATTTTAGGTGAAAATTTTTAAGAGTTATGATTTTTTAAAGTTAAGGAGGAAAAATTGAAAATGAAAAAACGGAAAAAGCCCAGGTCCTTAAGGGGTTAAATCTGTGCATGCTCCCTAGTGTACGTAGTCACAAAGTTAGAGGAGCAGTCACCACAATTTGGTTTGTCATGGGTGATTTTAATGAGACAAGCGGCCTGCGTATGGGTACTAGCATGTTTGAAGGCAGATTCTATGATAGCTCTTGGATACTTTTTTGCCTTAAAACGTGTCTTTAGTGTTTCGCTGTTTTTAAAATCTTCAAACGAGGAACAGTTTCTTCTTATCCGTTTGAACTGCCCATAAGGGATGTTTGAGATCCATTTTTTGTAATGGGAACTCTGAAAGTCCAGATAGCTATTACTATCTACCTCTTTAAAAATAGGGCGTGTGCTTAAAATAGTACCTTGGTCATGAAATACAACAACATCGAGAAATTCTGCGTGATTATTAAAACATTGTAAGTAAAATGAAGACCCCAGGTGTTGTTGTTAAGATCATTAAAAAAATCTTCTAATTGACAGCGTGATCCTCCCCAAACAATAAAAATATCATCGATATAACGTTTAAAAAACACACATTTTGAGAATAGTTGATGGTAATACACAATTTTTTGCTCAAAAAGACCCACAAAAAGATTTGCAAAGCTGGGTGCTACTTTAGACCCCATAACGGTGCCAGTATACTGGGTATAGGTTTTCTTTTGGAACTCAAAGTAATTATGGGTCAAAATGTAGTGTAACCCTTCGAGAGGAAAGTGACATTGTGCAGCAGGTATTTCAGGGTCTTTCTGCAGGAAATGAGATTCCGCTTCTATCCCTAGATTGTGGTCAATGACCGTATAGAGGGAGGTAATATCCATGGTTACAAGAAGATAGTCATTGTTCCATACCACTGGTAAAATGGGTGGTGTCCCTTAAATGTCATGTTAGACCCACAACATATTTCTGTAGTAGGGTGTCCAAGTAGTGGGCTAAGTTGGAAGAGACTGAATTTATCCCTGACTCGATGGGGTGACCTGGAGGTTTACCTTTGGCAGGTAATAAAATAAAGGTAGTGCAGGCTCTGTAACTACACTGTAATCTCTTTCACATTTCTTACGAACACCTTGATTGTATCCTTCTGTTACCAAATTCTTCAGTTCAGTAGGATATTGCTGAGTAGGATAGAACGCTGTAGTATTTAGTATCCGACAGGAGTCTTTCTGCTTCGAGGATGTGATCAGTGTGATTGCAATATTGAAAGTCGCCCAATGGGCGCAAAAACGCCAAACATTAAAAGGTGAAGTGGTTATGGTGCTTCCTCAATCTCGATTGACTTTTAAGTTAACATCTGGCTGCTGCGTCCCATAAAATGCAGTGCGGTATTTGGGATGTTTCTGAAAAAACAAACAAAAAAAACAAGTGGAAACTTGGCCTTAGATACGTCTTGTACTTTGTCTGGATCAATAAATGCAAAACAAATAGGTCATTTTATTCAAGTAAAAAAAAGAAATCTCTGATCCTTATTATTATATTAATAATGGTAAAATGATGAAGTGATCATAATAAAAATAATAATAACAATAATAATTCATATTTTTTCCCCATTCAAAATTGTTATTTTTATTTTTTGTTCCTTTAGTTATTTTGTAGTTTTCAAAGTGGAATTCGGAAGTGGTTAGTGCTACACTCCCCCCCCCCATAATAATTATTATTTAGGAGTCCTGATGATAAATAATCCCTACTCTGAGGTAATAAGTGAGAATCATGACGCCCCGGATCTCCATACCGATGAGTGACAGGACATGTGCTCGGCCGTTTTGTTCTGTAGCAAAACACCAAAAAAAAACAGTTCACAAAAAAAGACTAAATACCCCGAACAAACATAATGCCCAGTCACAGAACCCGACCACAAATGAGAACTCTCCATGATTAGTACATGAGGGCCCCTGTACTAGTGTCCAGACCGATATCATGTGGGGCCCTTGTTGGTGAGGTGCAGTAAGGCCTTGGAGTAGGGTTGTCACCCAGCCGGTATTTTAGGGCCACAGCCGGTAATTCTCATGCTGGAGCCGGTATCTCCACTATACTTGGTAATGGAAAAGCCGGTATTATTATGGCCCCTGCAGTAGCTGCATCAAAGGATCACAGAGATCCCGCAGCATTATGGATGGGCCAAGAGTACTGGGGCTGGTGGACGGGAACTATGGGATTAGTCACATACTTGGCAGAGCAGCCCGTCCACCAGACAACAAGGGGAGGGGCAAGGCTGCAGAGAGTGGAACAGCAAGCCCCTCCAGCCCATGTGACCCACAGCCCAGTACTTGTTAGTTCTGCAGAGCGGCAGAGTCACCTGAGACCGCCATGATGTCTCCTGCCCAGAAGGATTGTATATGGAGTCGGCCCAGGGGCTCCTCACAATGAGGTAACAACATGGCTGTCACCACAGGAGCGGTCACTGTCTGTATGGTGTGTTGTACCTGTACTACCACATAGCTGTAGTAAACTGCCCCCATTACATCACAGGAATAGTAACCTGCCCTTATTACCTCACAGGAATAGTAAATTGCCTCCATTACCTCACAGGAACAGTAACCTGCCCTTATTACCTCACAGGAATAGTAAACTGCCTCCATTACCTCACAGGAACAGTAACCTGCCCTTATTACCTCACAGGAATAGTAAACTGCCCCCATTACCTCACAGGAATAGTAAACTGCACCCATTACCAGCTGTACACAGGATCTGTATATCTTATAGGTGATTATATACAGGATCATATAGAGGTAGATACCAGCTGTACACAGGATCTGTATACCATATAAGTGATTATATACAGGACCATATAGAGGTAGATACCAGCTGTACTTGGATCTGTATGCAGGTGAAATCCCTCTCTGTATAGTAGCTCTTTTAGGAGGTTGTAACCCTTGCTGTAATAAAACTCTTATAGAAGGTTTTCTCCCTCTCTGTAGAGCAGTTCTTGTAGCAGGTTTTCTCCCTCTCTGTAGAGTAGCTCTTGTAGCAGGTTGTCTCCCTCTCTGTAGAGTAACTCTTGTAGAAGGTTTCCCCCCTCTGTGTAGAGCAGCTCTTGTAGAAGGTTTTCTCCTCTCTGTAGAACAGCTCTTGTAGCAGGTTTTCTCCCTCTCTGTAGAACAGCTCTTGTAGCAGGTTTTCTCCCTCTCTGTAGAGCAGCACTTGTAGCAGGTTTTCTCCCTCTCTGAAGAGCAACGCTTGTAGCAGGTTTTCTCCCTCTCTGTAGAACAGCTCTTGTAGCAGGTTTTCTCCCTCTCTGTAGAGCAGCGCTTGTAGCAGCTTTTCTCCCTCTCTGAAGAGCAACGCTTGTAGCAGCTTTTCTCCTCTCTGTGGAGAAGCTCTTGTAGAAGGTTTTCTCCCTCTCTGTAGAACAGCTCTTGTGGCAGGCTTTCTTCATCTCTGTAGAATAGCTCTTGTAGAAGGTTTTCTCCCTCTCTGTAGAACAGCTCTTGTAGAAGGTTTTCTCCCTCTCTGTAGAGAAGCTCTTGTAGCAGTTTTCTCCCTCTCTGTAGAGCAGCTCTTGTAGCAGATTTTCTTCATCTCTGTAGAACAGCTCTTGTAGCAGGTTTTCTTCATCTCTGTAGAACAGCTCTTGTAGCAGGTTTTCTTCATCTCTGTAGAGAAGCTCTTGTAGCAGGTTTTCTCCTCTCTGTAGAGCAGCTCTTGTAGCAGGTTTTCTCCCTCTCTGTAGAACAGCTCTTGTAGCAGGTTTTCTCCCTCTCTGTAGAACAGCTCTTGTAGCAGGTTTTCTTCCTCTCTGTAGAGAAGCTCTTGTAGCAGGTTTTCTTCCTCTCTGTAGAGAAGCTCTTGTAGCAGGTTTTCTCCTCTCTGTAGAGAAGCTCTTGTAGCAGGTTTTCTCCTCTCTGTAGAACAGCTCTTGTAGCAGGTTTTCTTCATCTCTGTAGAGAAGCTCTTGTAGCAGGTTTTCTCCTCTCTGTAGAGCAGCTCTTGTAGCAGGTTTTCTCCTCTCTGTAGAGCAGCTCTTGTAGCAGGTTTTCTCCTCTCTGTAGAGAAGCTCTTGTAGCAGGTTTTATCCATCTATGTAGAGATGCTCTTTGTAGCAGGTTTTCTTCATCTCTGTAGAGCAGCTCTTGTAGCAGGTTTTCTCTTCTCTGTAGAGCAGCTCTTGTAGCAGGTGTTCTCCTCTCTGTAGAGCAGCTCTTGTAGCAGGTTTTCTCATCTCTGTAGAGCAGCTCTTGTAGCAGGTTTTATCCATCAATGTAGAGCCGTTCTGGAAGAAGGCTGTCTCCCTC
This sequence comes from Hyla sarda, assembly GCF_029499605.1. Taxonomy (NCBI): domain Eukaryota; kingdom Metazoa; phylum Chordata; class Amphibia; order Anura; family Hylidae; genus Hyla; species Hyla sarda. Next base: position 42,274 of record NW_026610745.1, read on the forward strand.
TCTACAGAGCAGCTTTTGTAAGAACACCTATTATCAGTTATTGGACCTATTGTGAGCAGATATACTAATAAAATAACCTACAAAAAACAGCTCACTCACAAACTTATAAATATATGTAATATCATTATTAAAGTAATGCTTAACTATTAAAATAGGAGCTAAGCAAGAGGAACCTGATAAAACAGCAGTCACATGGTAAAGGTTATATCAGTACACGCTACATGTCGCCATATAAGAAATACTCTGCCATATAGGTAATAGAAAACTATACCTCAATAAATAGCACAGTATATAACAAGAATCATATTTTCTCTGTATTTCTGGTTCGCTAAGATTCTAAGTCTCTTATATATTCTGTTATCTTCCCTTTTAGATGCCCTGAAAGTCACCATGAAGGCGCCGCTTATCTCAGTGATGAGAGACGAGGATGTGACAATCCCCTGTGAATTTACAGAATTTAATGTTGGGAAAACTATCAATGTGGGCTGGAAAAAATCACAGAATGGAAAAAGTTCTGATGTGTATATATATATACCAGGACGTGCACAGAGCTTCAGACCGGGAGCTTATATGGAGGCTGAGAGTGAGATACAGAAAGGAAATGCCGCACTCCACATCCCCCGGGTGCAGTACAGTGATGACGGTGAATATATCTGCACCGTTGTGGTGACCCCCGAGGATGGGGAAGGGAAGAGCACTCTGCAGGTGAAAGGTGAGTCACATGTGTGCAGGTGTAATATTATTCACCAGCAGAATAGTGAGTGCAGCTCTGGAGTATAATACAGGATATAACTCAGGATCAGTACAGGATAAGTAATGTAATGTATGTACACAGTGACCTCACCAGCAGAATAGTGAGTACAGCTCTGGAGTATAATACAGGATATAACTCAGGATCAGTACAGGATAAGTAATGTAATGTATGTATACAGTGATCTCACCAGCAGAATAGTGAGTACAGCTCTGGAGTATAATACAGGATATAACTCAGGATCAGTACAGGATAAGTAATGTAATGTATGTACACAGTGACCTCACCAGCAGAATAGTGAGTACAGCTATGGAGTATAATACAGGATATAACTCAGGATCAGTACAGGATAAGTAATGTAATGTATGTACACAGTGACCTCACCAGCAGAATAGTGAGTACAGCTATGGAGTATAATACAGGATATGACTCAGGATCAGTACAGGATAAGTAATGTAATGTATGTACACAGTGACCTCACCAGCAGAATAGTGAGTGCAGCTCTGGAGTATAATACAGGATATAACTCAGGATCAGTACAGGATAAGTAATGTGATGTATGTACACAGTGATCTCACCAGCAGAATAGTGAGTACAGCTCTGGAGTATAATACAGGATATAACTCAGGATCAGTACAGGATAAGTAATGTAATGTATGTACACAGTGACCTCACCAGCAGAATAGTGAGTACAGCTCTGGAGTATAATACAGGATATAACTCAGGATCAGTACAGGATAAGTAATGTAATGTATGTACACAGTGACCACCAGCAGCAGAATAGTGAGTACAGCTCTGGGGTATAATACAGGATATAACTCGGGCATAGGCGTGTGCAGCCTATTGCATTAGGTTGTGCACCCTAAAGCACAAACTCACGCCGCACGCATGCATATATATATATATACATACACACACACACACACATATATACAAACACACAAATACACTCTTGCTTGCATGTACACATACATAAACAGATAAGACAGCACTAGATAAATCCATTGTCCCCGTAGTCATCCACATAGCCGATCCGGATACCAAACATGCAAGAAAGTCCAAGACCACAGCACCAAAATTGGAAAAAAAGAGCTATTATTTATGGTTCCTCAAAAAAAACTTTTGGGGAACCAATAAACTACAGCTCTTTTGCACGTATCAGTTTATAATTTTTTGGTGCTGTGGTCTTGGACTTTGTTGCAGGACCTGTATACCATATAAGTAATTGTATCCAAGATCATATAAAGGTAGATACCAGCTGTACACAGGATCTGTATACCATATAGGTGATTATAGTTACATCTAGGGACTCACAGGTAACATCATTTCTGATCAGCGATGTCCTCTTTCCTTTTCTTGTGCATCTGGATCAGACTGACATGTCAACTTCTTCCAGGTAAAAACCGTTTCTTTAGCATCTGCAGGAAAAACATGTTTGACTCTGCATTTTTCCAGTGCAATGCCCTCTCATAATAAGGATAGTAGGTCCCCCATTAAGTAGGCCTATCCCCCACCATAGACCCCCTCATTAGATAAACATGTAAGTAGGTAGGTTGTTAGCTAGCTAGATAGGTAGGTAGGCAGGTAAGTAGATAGCTAGCTACATTGGTAGGTTGCAACTATGTCAGTAGCTAGGTATGTTCATAGCTAGGTTGGTTGTTAACTAGATAGCTTGTTAAGTGTCTAGGTAGATTGTTAACTAGCTAAGCAGATAGCCATACAGGTAGGTAGTAAGGTTGCTAGGTAGGTAGCAAGGTTGGTTATTAGAAACATAGGTGGGTAGCTAGCTAGGTAGCCGGGTAGACAATTAGCCAGGTAGGTTGTTAGCTAGCTAGGTAGCCATGTAGTTAGGTTGCTAGGTAGATAGATAGCCAGGTAGGTAGGCAGGTAGCCAGCTTGCTACGTAGGTAGCCAGGTAGTTAGATAGCCAGGGAAGTAGGTAACCAGGTAGGTAGGTTGTTAGCTAGATTGTTAGGTAGGTATTAACACTTTTCAGGTTAAAATGATGGGTCTCCCAGTACATTAATAATATAGACACTGATTTGAATAGGGACCTTCCATACAATAAAATATACCGTTTATTACGTTCCAATAAAATATCGACTTACACTACAAAATATACCGGCTGCCACCTATGGATGAGCTCGCATTTATCTTATTGCACTTGAGTATAAGTAGCCTCTCAGGATAAACTCCATATAAAGTGCAAAAACTGTGTATAAAAACACACAAAATATACACAAAGAATTCCAACAGGAGGTCTGGTCCAGGTTTATCTTCTGTTCTGTACATAAATTCCTTTATCCCCAGAATAAATGTCGTCAGATACAGCAAATAAACAGAGTTACATGTGAACAGCGGCAGAAATGAGAACATTGATACATAAAGGAATTGATGTCATGTAACAAAAAAACCTCAGCTCTGACCGAATAGAAGATAAACCTGGACCAGACCTCCTGTTGGAATTCTTTGTGTGTATATTTTATGTGTTTTTATACACAGTTTTTTCACTTTATATGGAGTTTATCCTGAGAGGCTACGTATACTCAAGTGCAATAAGATAAATGCGCTATACGCTAAACCATAGGTGACAGCCGGTTTATTTTGTAGTGTAAGTCGATATTTAAATGGAACTTAATAAAATGTAAATCTTATCAAATCAGTGTCTATAAGGTATGTAGGTTGTTTTTTAGCCAGCTAGGTCAGTTGGTAGCTAGGTGGATTGGTAGTTGATAGCTAGGTAGATAGCGTGTAGGCAAAGTCAGATGACAATACACAGTGTTACTTCACACTCACTCTACTGGACCCTGTACACATAGACATAATGCAGTTACCTCTGTGAAGGTTTATTATTATTGCTCTTTATTTTGTTGTCCAGTTATATGGGAATTAATGTCCTTTATATGTTTATTATTATTATTGCTCTTTATTTTGTTGTCCAGTTATATGGGAATTAATGTCCTTTATATGTTTATTATTATTACTCTTTATTTTGCAGTCCAGTTATATGTGAATTAATGTCCTTTATATGTTTATTATTATTATTACTCTTTATTTTGCAGTCCAGTTATATGTGAATTAATGTCCTTTATATGTTTATTATTATTATTGCTCTTTATTTTGCAGTCCAGTTATATGTGAATTAATGTCCTTTATATGTTTATTATTATTATTATTATTGCTCTTTATTTTGCAGTCCAGTTATATGTGAATTAATGTCCTTTATATGTTTATTATTATTATTATTATTGCTCTTTATTTTGTTGTCCAGTTATATGGGAATTAATGTCCTTTATATGTTTATTATTATTACTCTTTATTTTGCAGTCCAGTTATATGTGAATTAATGTCCTTTATATGTTTATTATTATTATTACTCTTTATTTTGCAGTCCAGTTATATGTGAATTAATGTCCTTTATATGTTTATTATTATTATTGCTCTTTATTTTGCAGTCCAGTTATATGTGAATTAATGTCCTTTATATGTTTATTATTATTATTATTATTACTCTTTATTTTGCAGTCCAGTTATATGTGAATTAATGTCCTTTGAATGTTTATTATTATTATTGCTCTTTATTTTGCAGTCCAGTTATATGTGAATTAATGTCCTTTATATGTTTATTATTATTATTGCTCTTTATTTTGTTGTCCAGTTATATGTGAATTAATGTCCTTTATATGTTTATTATTATTATTACTCTTTATTTTGTTGTCCAGTTATATGGGAATTAATGTCCTTTATATGTTTATTATTATTACTCTTTATTTTGCAGTCCAGTTATATGTGAATTAATGTCCTTTATATGTTTATTATTATTATTACTCTTTATTTTGTTGTCCAGTTATATGTGAATTAATGTCCTTTATATGTTTATTATTATTATTGCTCTTTATTTTGCAGTCCAGTTATATGGGAATTAATGTCCTTTATATGTTTATTATTATTACTCTTTATTTTTTTGTCCAGTTATATGGGAATTAATGTCCTTTATATGTTTATTATTATTACTCTTTATTTTGCAGTCCAGTTATATGTGAATTAATGTCCTTTATATGTTTATTATTATTATTGCTCTTTATTTTGTTGTCCAGTTATATGGGAATTAATGTCCTTTATATGTTTATTATTATTATTGCTCTTTATTTTGTTGTCCAGTTATATGGGAATTAATGTCCTTTATATGTTTATTATTATTATTATTATTATTATTATTACTCTTTATTTTGCAGTCCAGTTATATGTGAATTAATGTCCTTTGAATGTTTATTATTATTATTGCTCTTTATTTTGCAGTCCAGTTATATGTGAATTAATGTCCTTTGAATGTTTAGTTCACAAATAGTCATTATATCCAATAATAGATGCAGAGCCTCTAGTGTTATTCAAAGTGCACATATAATTCGGTGTTACTGTTTCACAACCATGAGGTGCATAACTTTGCCTTGATGTCAGGACCCTTCTTATATAATTGCACAAAGTCCTGTGTATTACATCGGGTCCCTATATTAGCAGCAGGTAATGTATTCACTGTTCACGTCCTAACACTGCGCTATTGTATTAGTGCCCGTCACTGGTGGCCGTGAAGCGATATTAGAAGAATAAACGCTACAACGTGATCCCTGATTAATTGAAGCGGATGAAACCCGTAGGATCGCCTATGGCAATGTGAACGGAGCCCAAATACTTGAATCCAGCTCCCGCTACCTAGGAAACAGCAATGGCGAAGTGTTATACAATCTGCAGCCAATGCATAACAAAGGAAGCTGTGTATATATGTGGATTAGGAAATGGAGTGACGGGCACTAATACAATAGCGCAGTGTTAGGACGAGAACAGTGAATACATTACCTGCTGCTAATATAGGGACCCGATGTAATACACAGGACTTTGTGCAATTCTATAAGAAGGGTCCTAATATCAAGGCAAAGTTATGCACCTCATGGTTATGAAACGGTAACACCGAATTATATAATATGCACTTTGAATAACACTAGAGCAGTGGTCTTCAACCTACGGACCTCCAGATGTTGCAAAACTACAACTCCCAGCATGCCCGGACAGCCGTTGGCTGTCCGGGCATGATGGGAGTTGTAGTTTTGCAACATCTGGAGGTCCACAGGTTGGAGACCACTGCACTAGAGGCTCTGCATCTATGATTGTATGAAATGGCTCCATCAATTGCTTTATTTGTGAACTAAACCTACAAAGGACATTAACCCTTTAACGAGGCAGGACGTATATTTATGTCCTGCGCCGGCTCCCGCGATATGAAGCGGGGTCGCGCTGCGACCCTGCATCACATCGCGTCGGTCCCGGCGCTCATCAACGGCCGGGACCCGCGGCTAATACCACACATCGGCTATCGCGGCGATGTGCGGTGTTAACCATTTAGAAGCCGCGGTCAAAGCTGACCGCCGCTTCTAAAGCGAAAGTGAAAGTATCCCGGCTAGTCAGTCGGGCTGTTCGGGACCGCCGAGGTGAAATCGCGGCATCCCCAACAGCTTACAGGACACCGGGAGGGCCCTTACCTGCCTCCTCGGTGTCTGATCAACGAATGACTGCTCCGTGCCTGAGATCCAGGCAGGAGCAGTCAAGCGCCGATAACACTGATCACAGGCGTGTTAATACACGCCTGTGATCAGCATAGGAGATCAGTGTGTGCAGTGTTATATCTCCTATGGGATAACAATGATCAGTATAGGAGATCAGTGTGTGCAGTGTTATAGTCTCCTATGGGATAATAATGATCAGTATAAGAGATCAGTGTGTGCAGTGTTATAGTCTCCTATGGGATAATAATGATCAGTATAAGAGATCAATGTGTGCAGTATTATAGTCTCCTATGGGATAATAATGATCAGTATAAGAGATCAGTGTGTGCAGTGTTATAGGTCCCTATGGGATAACAATGATCAGTATAAGAGATCAGTGTGTGCAGTGTTATAGGTCCCTATGGGATAATAAGGATCAGTATAAGAGATCAGTGTGTGCAGTGTTATAGGTCCCTATGGGATAATAATGATCAGTATAAGAGATCAGTGTGTGCAGTGTTATAGTCTCCTATGGGATAATAATGATCAGTATAAGAGATCAGTGTGTGCAGTGTTATATCTCCTATGGGATAACAATGATCAGTATAGGAGATCAGTGTGTGCAGTGTTATAGTCTCCTATGGGATAATAATGATCAGTATAAGAGATCAGTGTGTGCAGTGTTATAGTCTCCTATGGGATAATAATGATCAGTATAAGAGATCAGTGTGTGCAGTGTTATAGGTCCCTATGGGATAACAATGATCAGTATAAGAGATCAGTGTGTGCAGTGTTATAGGTCCCTATGGGATAATAATGATCAGTATAAGAGATCAGTGTGCAGTGTTATAGGTCCCTATGGGATAACAATGATCAGTATAAGAGATCAGTGTGTGCAGTGTTATAGGTCCCTATGGGATAATAAGGATCAGTATAAGAGATCAGTGTGTGCAGTGTTATAGGTCCCTATGGGATAATAAGGATCAGTATAAGAGATCAGTGTGTGCAGTGTTATAGGTCCCTATGGGATAACAATGATCAGTATAAGAGATCAGTGTGTGCAGTGTTATAGGTCCCTATGGGATAACAACGATCAGTATAAGAGATCAGTGTGTGCAGTGTTATAGTCTCCTATGGGATAATAATGATCAGTATAAGAGAACAGTGTGTGCAGTGTTATAGGTCCCTATGGGATAACAATGATCAGTATAAGAGATCAGTGTGTGCAGTGTTATAGTCTCCTATGGGATAACAATGATCAGTATAAGAGATCAGTGTGTGCAGTGTTATAGGTCCCTATGGGATAATAATGATCAGTATAAGAGATCAGTGTGTGCAGTGTTATAGGTCCCTATGGGATAATAATGATCAGTATAAGAAATCAGTGTGTGCAGTGTTATAGTCTCCTATGGGATAACAATGATCAGTATAAGAGATCAGTGTGGGCAGTGTTATAGGTCCCTATGGGATAATAATGATCAGTATAAGAGATCAGTGTGTGCAGTGTTATAGTCTCCTATGGGATAATAATGATCAGTATAAGAGATCAGTGTGTGCAGTGTTATAGGTCCCTATGGGATAATAATGATCAGTATAAGAGATCAGTGTGTGCAGTGTTATAGTCTCCTATGGGATAATAATGATCAGTATAAGAGATCAGTGTGTGCAGTGTTATAGTCTCCTATGGGATAATAATGATCAGTATAAGAGATCAGTGTGTGCAGTGTTATAGTCTCCTATGGGATAACAATGATCAGTATAAGAGATCAGTGTGTGCAGTGTTATAGGTCCCTATGGGATAATAATGATCAGTATAAGAGATCAGTGTGTGCAGTGTTATAGGTCCCTATGGGATAATAATGATCAGTATAAGAGATCAGTGTGTGCAGTGTTATAGTCTCCTATGGGATAATAATGATCAGTATAAGAGATCAGTGTGTGCAGTGTTATACGTCCCTATGGGATAATAATGATCAGTATAAGAGATCAGTGTGTGCAGTGTTATAGTCTCCTATGGGATAATAATGATCAGTATAAGAGATCAGTGTGTGCAGTGTTATAGTCTCCTATGGGATAATAATGATCTGTATAAGAGATCAGTGTGTGCAGTGTTATAGGTCCCTATGGGATAATAATGATCAGTATAAGAGATCAGTGTGTGCAGTGTTATAGGTCCCTATGGGATAATAATGATCAGTATAAGAGATCAGTGTGTGCAGTGTTATAGTCGCCTATGGGATAATAATGATCAGTATAAGAGATCAGTGTGTGCAGTGTTATAGGTCCCTATGCGATAACAATGATCAGTATAAGAGATCAGTGTGTGCAGTGTTATAGGTCCCTATGGGATAATAATGATCAGTATAAGAGATCAGTGTGTGCAGTGTTATAGTCTCCTATGGGATAATAATGATCAGTATAAGAGATCAGTGTGTGCAGTGTTCTAGTCTCCTATGGGATAACAATGATCAGTATAAGAGATCAGTGTGTGCAGTGTTATAGTCTCCTATGGGATAATAATGATCAGTATAAGAGATCAGTGTGTGCAGTGTTATAGGTCCCTATGGGTTAATAATGATCAGTATAAGAGATCAGTGTGTGCAGTGTTATAGTCTCCTATGGGATAATAATGATCAGTATAAGAGATCAGTGTGTGCAGTGTTATAGTCTCCTATGGGATAATAATGATCAGTATAAGAGATCAGTGTGTGCAGTGTTATAGTCTCCTATGGGATAATAATGATCAGTATAAGAGATCAGTGTGTGCAGTGTTATAGTCTCCTATGGGATAATAATGATCAGTATAAGAGATCAGTGTGTGCAGTGTTATAGTCTCCTATGGGATAATAATGATCAGTATAAGAGATCAGTGTGTGCAGTGTTATAGTCTCCTATGGGATAATAATGATCAGTATAAGAGATCAGTGTGTGCAGTGTTATAGTCTCCTATGGGATAATAATGATCTGTATAAGAGATCAGTGTGTGCAGTGTTGTAGATCCCTATGGGTTAATAATGATCAGTATAAGAGATCAGTGTGTGCAGTGTTATAGTCTCCTATGGGATAATAATGATCAGTATAAGAGATCAGTGTGTGCAGTGTTATAGGTCCCTATGGGATAACAATGATCAGTATAAGAGATCAGTGTGTGCAGTGTTATAGTCTCCTATGGGATAATAATGATCAGTATAACAGATCAGTGTGTGCAGTATTATAGTCTCCTATGGGATAACAATGATCAGTATAGGAGAGCAGTGTGTACAGTGTTATAGTCTCCTATGGGATAATAATGATCAGTATAAGAGATCAGTGTGTGCAGTGTTATAGGTCCCTATGGGATAATAATGATCAGTATAAGAGATCAGTGTGTGCAGTGTTATAGTCTCCTATGGGATAATAATGATCAGTATAAGAGATCAGTGTGTACAGTGTTATAGTCTCCTATGGGATAATAATGATCAGTATAAGAGATCAGTGTGTGCAGTGTTATAGGTCCCTATGGGATAATAATGATCAGTATAAGAGATCAGTGTGTGCAGTGTTATAGGTCCCTATAGGATAATAATGATCAGTATAAGAGATCAGTGTGTGCAGTGTTATAGGTCCCTATGGGATAATAATGATCAGTATAAGAGATCAGTGTGTGCAGTGTTATAGTCTCCTATGGGATAATAATGATCAGTATAAGAGATCAGTGTGTGCAGTGTTCTAGTCTCCTATGGGATAACAATGATCAGTATAAGAGATCAGTGTGTGCAGTGTTATAGTCTCCTATGGGATAATAATGATCAGTATAAGAGATCAGTGTGTGCAGTGTTATAGGTCCCTATGGGTTAATAATGATCAGTATAAGAGATCAGTGTGTGCAGTGTTATAGTCTCCTATGGGATAATAATGATCAGTATAAGAGATCAGTGTGTGCAGTGTTATAGTCTCCTATGGGATAATAATGATCAGTATAAGAGATCAGTGTGTGCAGTGTTATAGTCTCCTATGGGATAATAATGATCAGTATAAGAGATCAGTGTGTGCAGTGTTATAGTCTCCTATGGGATAATAATGATCAGTATAAGAGATCAGTGTGTGCAGTGTTATAGTCTCCTATGGGATAATAATGATCAGTATAAGAGATCAGTGTGTGCAGTGTTATAGTCTCCTATGGGATAATAATGATCAGTATAAGAGATCAGTGTGTGCAGTGTTATAGTCTCCTATGGGATAATAATGATCTGTATAAGAGATCAGTGTGTGCAGTGTTGTAGGTCCCTATGGGTTAATAATGATCAGTATAAGAGATCAGTGTGTGCAGTGTTATAGTCTCCTATGGGATAATAATGATCAGTATAAGAGATCAGTGTGTGCAGTGTTATAGGTCCCTATGGGATAACAATGATCAGTATAAGAGATCAGTGTGTGCAGTGTTATAGTCTCCTATGGGATAATAATGATCAGTATAACAGATCAGTGTGTGCAGTATTATAGTCTCCTATGGGATAACAATGATCAGTATAGGAGAGCAGTGTGTACAGTGTTATAGTCTCCTATGGGATAATAATGATCAGTATAAGAGATCAGTGTGTGCAGTGTTATAGGTCCCTATGGGATAATAATGATCAGTATAAGAGATCAGTGTGTGCAGTGTTATAGTCTCCTATGGGATAATAATGATCAGTATAAGAGATCAGTGTGTACAGTGTTATAGTCTCCTATGGGATAATAATGATCAGTATAAGAGATCAGTGTGTGCAGTGTTATAGGTCCCTATGGGATAATAATGATCAGTATAAGAGATCAGTGTGTGCAGTGTTATAGGTCCCTATAGGATAATAATGATCAGTATAAGAGAGCAGTGTGTACAGGGTTATTGGTCCCTATGGGATAATAATGATCAGTATAAGAGATCAGTGTGTGCGACAAAATCAAACCTATATAAGTCGGGGATCATTTTAACCGTATGAACCTACAGAATAAAGATAAGGGGTCATTTTTACCGAAATATACACTGCGTAGAAACGGAAGCCCCCAAAAGTTACAAAATGGTGTTTTTTCTTCGATTTTGTCGCACAATGATTTTTTTTTTCCGTTTCGTTGTGAATTTTTGGGTAAAATGACTGATGTCACTGCAAAGTAGAATTGGCGACGCAAAAAATAAGCCATAATATGGATTTTTAGGTGGAAAATTGAAAGGGTTATGATTTTTAAAAGGTGAGGAGGAAAAAACGAAAGTGCAAAAACGGAAAAACCCTGAGTCCTTAAGGGGTTAATTCACATATAACTGGACTGCAAAATAAAGAGCAATAATAAACCGTCACAGAGGTGACTGCATTATAGCGCGTCCAGTAGGGTCCAGTAGAGTAAGTGACAATGTGTATTGTGACTAAAAGCCACATCTGCCCTAAGAGAAGACATAAAGCTCACAAGTTACCAGGCGGATACAGCAGCCAAGGGCAAGAGAGCAAAGGTGAGAGCACTAAAGAAAGAGGTGGAGGAGAGTGTTCAGATGAGAGCGGACATTGTGGCTGGAGCCGGCTTCTTCAGTGAGAAGATACTAAATGAGGAGAGGTTCCCCAAAAAGAGGGTCTCCAGAGGTGCAGAAAAAGATTGTCACAAAGATGAGAGTGAGGAGGAGGAGGAGATGGAGGGAGGTGGGGGGGGGGGGTGTGAGTGAGGAGGAGGAGATGGAGGGAGGTGGGGGGGGGGTGTGAGTGAGGAGGAGGAGATGGAGGGAGGTGAGGGGGGGGGGTGTGAGTGAGGAGGAGGAGGAGATGGAGGGAGGTGAGGGGGGGGGGTGTGAGTGAGGAGGAGGAGGAGATGGAGGGAGGTGAGGGGGGGGATGTGAGTGAGGAGGAGGAGATGGAGGGAGGTGAGGGGGGGGGATGTGAGTGAGGAGGAGGAGATGGAGGGAGGTGAGGGGGGGGGATGTGAGTGAGGAGGAGGAGATGGAGGGAGGTGAGGGGGGGGATGTGAGTGAGGAGGAGGAGATGGAGGGAGGTGAGGGGGGGATGTGAGTGAGGAGGAGGAGATGGAGGGAGGTGAGGGGGGGGATGTGAGTGAGGAGGAGGAGGAGATGGAGGGAGGTGAGGGGGGGGATGTGAGTGAGGAGGAGGAGGAGATGGAGGGAGGTGAGGGGGGGGATGTGAGTGAGGAGGAGGAGATGGAGGGAGGTGAGGGGGGGGGTGTGAGTGAGGAGGAGGAGGAGATGGAGGGAGGTGAGGGGGGGGATGTGAGTGAGGAGGAGGAGATGGAGGGAGGTGAGGGGGGGGATGTGAGTGAGGAGGAGGAGATGGAGGGAGGTGAGGGGGGGGATGTGAGTGAGGAGGAGGAGATGGAGGGAGGTGAGGGGGGGGATGTGAGTGAGGAGGAGGAGATGGAGGGAGGTGAGGGGGGGATGTGAGTGAGGAGGAGGAGATGGAGGGAGGTGAGGGGGGGATGTGAGTGAGGAGGAGGAGATGGAGGGAGGTGAGGGGGGGGATGTGAGTGAGGAGGAGGAGATGGAGGGAGGTGAGGGGGGGATGTGAGTGAGGAGGAGGAGATGGAGGGAGGTGAGGGGGGGGATGTGAGTGAGGAGGAGGAGATGGAGGGAGGTGAGGGGGGGGATGTGAGTGAGGAGGAGGAGATGGAGGGAGGTGAGGGGGGGGATGTGAGTGAGGAGGAGGAGATGGAGGGAGGTGGGGGGATGTGAGTGAGGAGGAGGAGATGGAGGGAGGTGGGGGGATGTGAGTGAGGAGGAGGAGATGGAGGGAGGTGAGGGGGGGTGTGAGTGAGGAGGAGGAGATGGAGGGAGGTGAGGGGGGGGTGTGAGTGAGGAGGAGGAGATGGAGGGAGGTGAGGAGGGGGATGTGAGTGAGGAGAAAGAGGAGATGGAGGGAGGTGAGGAGGGGGATGTGAGTGAGGAGGAGGAGATGGAGGGAGGTGAGGGGGGGGATGTGAGTGAGGAGGAAGAGATGGAGGGAGGTGAGGGGGGGATGTGAGTGAGGAGGAGGAGATGGAGGGAGGCAAGGGGGGGGATGTGAGTGAGGAGGAGGAGATGGAGGGAGGTGAGGGGGGGATGTGAGTGAGGAGGAGGAGATGGAGGGAGGTGAGGGGGGGATGTGAGTGAGGAGGAGGAGATGGAGGGAGGTGATTGGGGGGGGATGTGAGTGAGGAGGAGGAGATGGAGGGAGGTGGGGGGGGGATGTGAGTGAGGAGGAGGAGATGGAGGGAGGTGAGGGGGGGATGTGAGTGAGGAGGAGGAGATGGAGGGAGGTGATTGGGGGGGGATGTGAGTGAGGAGGAGGAGATGGAGGGAGGTGAGGGGGGGATGGAGGGAGGTGATTGGGGGGGATGTGAGTGAGGAGGAGGAGGAGATGGAGGGAGGTGAGGGGGGGGATGTGAGTGAGGAGGAGGAGATGGAGGGAGGCGAGGGGGGGATGTGAGTGAGGAGGAAGAGATGGAGGGAGGCGAGGGGGGGATGTGAGTGAGGAGGAGGAGATGGAGGGAGGTGATTGGGGGGGGATGTGAGTGAGGAGGAGGAGATGGAGGGAGGTGAGGAGGGGGATGTGAGTGAGGAGGAGGAGATGGAGGGAGGTGAGGAGGGGGATGTGAGTGAGGGGGATATGGATACTGGACCTATGTGTACCACCACCACTGTTACCCCAGACCCCCCACTTACCCTCAGTGTGGACTATATAAACCCGGCTCAGGTGGCCTTACCTCCCTCCAGTGAGGATGATGAGGATGGCAGTGACTGCAGTGAAGGCAGCGGCTTGGCAGATGGGGGTCTCCTGCGGGCGATTGTCGTGCAGGAGTCCCCCACCCGCCTAGAAATGTTTTCTTTCCGTGATTATTTGGGCCCAGAGGAGAAGAGAAAAGCGAAGGGCAAGAAGAGGAAGAAGACACAAGGAGTGAAGTTTGTCTTTTCTCCCCTCCAGCAGTCTGGGTCGGCTGAGAAGTCAGTTCAGGGTGCTGGGTCCCCAATCTGCCAGACCCCGTTTCTGTAGTGGAGCGGGGCCAGCATGGGGGATACAGTAGTGCACCCAAAATGGCCGCGGGTGCTATAGAAAAAAAAGGGCACCCTCCTGTGAGGGGGGAGGGTGTCCAGGCACCAGAAAATGGTGGCAGGTTTACCCGTTCGGAGGGTGGTCCCCCGATTGATATGGGCAGTATAGGTCCTGGCACTGCGGGGCACTCCCCTGTGAGGGGGGGAGTGTCCAGGTGCCGGAACTTGTTGGTTCAGGGGGCGGTCCCCTAGGTTATACAGTTGGTACCAGTTCTGGCGCTGCGGGGCACTCCCCTGTGAGGGGGGGGAGTGTCCGGGTGCCGGACCTTGTTGGTTCAGGGGGCGGTCCCCTAGGTTATACAGTTGGTACCAGTTCTGGCGCTGCGGGGCACTCCCCTGTGAGGGGGGGAGTGTCCAGGTGCCGGACCTTGTTGGTTCAGGGGGCGGTCCCCTAGGTTATACAGTTGGTACCAGTTATGGCGCTGCGGGGTACTCCCCTGTGAAGGGGGAGGTTCTGCGCCTGTCAGCTGCAGTAGGCGGGGCGGGAGTGCATCTGGTGGGACGGCTCCTGCCAAAATCTATGGTGTTGTGCGAGGGGGCGGAGCCTGTGTCTGTGCCCCAGAAGACTGAACAGAGGAGCTGTGCAGCACTGACCCTTAAGCCATCAACCCTTATACACGGAGCAATAAACCAAGCCAGCCCGGCCTCTAATGCATCATGGGAGAGTGTAGGCAAGAGTGAAAGTGAGGGAAAAAATGTGAGTTATGGTAGTGTGCATGGGAGGAGTTGTAGTAGCAGTGTGGATGAGGGGGGTGCAAGCGGGGTGAAAGAGAGGGGTGCTAGTGAGGTGCAAGAAAGGGGTGCTCGTAGTATGCATGAGAAGGGTGCAAGGGAAATGCAGGTGAGGGGTGGTAGTGGAATGTTAGAGAGAGGTTTGGTGGCTGACACCTCGGTTAAGAATGAGGGTCCTGGTTTGGTTTCTAGGCCAGGTTCTGGTTCGACTGCCCCCCGGTAGTGGCTGCTTCTCCCAGAAGCTATGCCAGCGTCACTGCCGGGGGATCAGGGGGATCCCCATCTCCATCTGGCTCTGGGGGTCACTTGCAACAGCGCCTCCTGGAGGCTCTACGTAGGGGAGACAGGTCAATCCAGGTAGAGGGGAGGGGTGAGGTTGACCTGTCTTTTTGGATAGAAAGACACGACTTAGGCGCATTCCGAGAACAAAACGGGGAGGTGGTCTGGTCCCTCCTGACATCCGGGCAGGAAAGTGGCCGTAGGAATGTGGTCCGTTTAGTGTGGAGGGGCGAAGATGCGTGTCCGCCTCGGGGTAAGGTGGTTGAGCTCCTCCTCCAGATGGAATTCAGGGCAAGTGACATCTTTGCCCTGATCCACCCCTACGGTACTTCTGAGTTTGACATCAGCTTCGTTCGGCCGGAAGGTTTGGAACTTTTCTGGTCGAACTATGAGGTGGTGAAAAGCGAGCCCGGCTGGCGGGATTTTGCCGTAAAGGCGATATCCCGTCAGAATTTGGCCAAGAAAGTGACCGTATTGACACGTAACGAGTCACTATCTTGCTATGACATCATGACCTGGCTCAGCCGATATGGGGATGTGACGGACATGCCAAAAAAGAACTATGACGAACATGGGATCTGGTCTGGGGCCTGGACGTTTTCCGTCAAACTGAAGCGTTCGGGGAGCACTGTTGCCCACATCCCATCAGCTGCTTTTCTTGGGAGAGACAGAATCCAAATTTTCTACCAGGGGCAGCCCAAGGTCTGTCACAGGTGTGGCAGCCCCACTCACTCTAGCGCAGCCTGTACCGTGCAGGTCTGTGCTCTGTGTGGTGGGGTAGGTCATCTTGCCGCATCCTGTAGGCAGATCCGGTGTCATCTGTGTGGTATCTTAGGACACCCTTTCAGCCGTTGTCCTAGCGCCTTTGCCCGGGCGACAGTCACCTTGGCTGGGGAGAGCAGTAATGTTGCCCCAGCTGGGGAGGGCATGAGTGTGGGTGAAGGTGCAACAGGGTCAGTGAAGAGGAAAAGTCCCGCAAAGCTGAGGCGGGAGGCTAATGGGAGAAGGAGCAGGGAACTGGAGAGTTCCCATGTGGCAGGGGTAGCTTCTGGCCCTGCTCCAGAGGTTAGTCCTGAAACTGCTGAGGCCCTGGAGGAGAATGTGCTGGATGAGGAAATCGGGAGAATCTGTAGAGAAGAGGGCAGCAAGGCCGATCTTTCCGATTCCTCCCACTGTGAAAGTGTGGCTGAGGAGGGTGAAGAGAGGCCAAAAAAGAAGGGCACGGAGCCCTCTAGTCCCCGTGCTATGGACCAGGTCCCAAGCGGAAGCCTACCTGCCCCCCCTCTGATTGATCTGTCTAACCGGTACTCTGTCCTCGTTGCCATCTCCTCCCCCCTCCTTGGAGGGAGGGGGGGGGGGTCAAGGATGGGGTCCCTGAAGTGGGGGAGCCTCCAGGGGGAACTGGGCCCTGTCCTGATGGGGCTGTTTCCTCAGGGGATGGGGCCAAACCAGAGCCAGGCGGAGATGGGGATTCAAAAATGGACCAGTCTGAGTCCAAAAAAGAGAAAGGTTGAAAGAGAAAGAACTGGGGATGTGCAGCTCACAATTAACTAGCCGAGGTAAGAGGGCTGTACACCTACACCTGGTGTTGTGATAAGGGAAACAAAACTAAAAAAGTAGCCCACCCCTCTAGGCTAGCATCAGTTACATCAGGCAACTGATGCTAGCCTAGAGGGGTGGGCTACTTTTTTAGTTTTGAAAGAGAAAGAAGCCTCCTCATCTGGGAATGAGGGGGTGAAGAGAAAACAGAAATGAGGGGGTTAGGGTCATCTATCTCAATCACCCATGATGGCGGCACTCACCCCATTGACGCTGGCATCTATTAACTGTGCCAGCATAAAGTCAGATACGGCTAGATTCGCAGCCTTTGATTTTCTCGGCCGTGTTGAAGCCGACATTTTCCTTTTACAGGAGACCAGGTTGTCAGATCTAGCCTCTCTGGTAAAAGCCAGGAGAGAGTGGAGGCGCGGCCCCTCCCACTGGTCTCTTGCGGCTGAGCCGTATAGTGGGGTGGCGGTCCTTTTTATCGCTCCTGTTGAATGCAGACGGGTTATTGAGTTAGAAATGGGGAGGTGCCTGATCTTAGATGTCCTCATGAAGGGACAAGAGCTCCGGCTCATTAACATCTACGCCCCACAAACCAAGTGGGGCCGCAA
This sequence comes from Hyla sarda, assembly GCF_029499605.1. Classification (NCBI taxonomy): domain Eukaryota; kingdom Metazoa; phylum Chordata; class Amphibia; order Anura; family Hylidae; genus Hyla; species Hyla sarda. The sequence goes on from NW_026610745.1 coordinate 59,767, forward strand.
AGATCTCTTTATGAGGATTAAGCCCTTTCTTTTTACAAGGCGACAGGTGATCTTTGGAGGGGACTTCAATACTGTCACGAGATCCCAAGATAGGAGAGGCTCCAATGATCGGTTGGCTTATGATAGCATAGCTCTCAATAGTATAGTTAGGGAAGCTCGCCTAGAGGACGCCCACATCCGGAGCCCCTCAGGCCACGCGGGTTTCACCTATCATCGAGGTAGCTGCAGGTCTAGGATAGACAGGTTTTATTTAAAGGAGGAAGCCGTCTCTTCCGCAGTGTCCGTGGTTGAGGTGGAGTTCTCCGATCACTGTATGATTTTGTTTCCCGTGAATGTTTCAGAGACCCCCCGGATGGGTAAAGGTTATTGGAAGCTGAATTCGTCCCTCCTGGAGGAAGCGGAGATAAGACAGTCCTTTGAGGATTTTCTTCAGAGTCAGGTACCTTTACTGGACCTTTGCAGCAGTAAGTCAGAGTGGTGGGAGATATTCAAGAAGCGGGTTGCGGGGTTCTTCCGCCAGCTCTCGAGCCTCAGGTCCCTGAATGGGTATCGCTTGTATCAGGGTCTGAGGAGGAAACTCGAGCTTCTCGTCTCGACTGGAGGTAGCCGAGAGGATATCTCCAGAGTGAAATCCTTGCTGATGAGGTGTCAGTACGATAGGCACGCATCTTTGGTTTTTGAGAGGGATTTCGGGAAGTACCGCTCGCCAGACCCTTACAGAAACTGTAAGATGTCAGTGAGTAGTAAAATCATCTCAGGACTGATTGATAGTACGGGATCTCTGAATCGGTCCAGATCAGGGATCCTGGAGGTCGTCAGATCATTCTACTCACATCTCTTGGGAAGGAAGGATCTAGATCGAGACAGGATGTCGGCTTTCCTGGCTGAAACCATTCCTGAGCCAGGGGTAGACCCCTCTCTTGGCATTTTGGCAGAAGAAATCAGGGAAGTGGAAGTGAGACAGGCGATCGAGGGGCTCGCCCCTAAGAAGTCGCCAGGTCCGGATGGCTTAACATCCGAGTGGTACAGGACCTTTAAGGAGTCTTTAGCTCCCCTCTTGACTGAGGTATTCAATGAGTGTCTCTCCTCGGGCACTCTGCCGAGGTCAATGAGGAGGTCAGCCCTGATTCTTCTGTCAAAGGGTAAAGATCCTAGCCGGATTGAGAATTGGAGGCCCATAGCTCTTCTCAATACGGACAGGAAGCTTCTGGCCAAGATACTGTTTAATCGGCTGGTGAAGTTTGCACCCCAGCTCCTTTCGGGGGCCCAGCACTGCTCTGTTCCAGGCCGAAGCACCTTAAGTGCTGTCCTCAGTGTCAGGGAGGCAGTGGAGCGGAGTAGTGCAGGTCTCTGGAAGGGGTACTTACTGTCCCTGGATCAGGCCAAAGCATTTGATCGGGTGAACCACGAGTACCTCTGGTCCGTCCTCCTGAGATATGGCTTACCGAGTACTTTTGTTAATTGGCTTAAGATCTTGTATACAGGGGCAGAGAGTTTCCCTCTGGTGAACAGGTGGTCTGGCCGCTCTTTTGAGGTGGGGTCCGGAGTCCGTCAGGGTTGTCCTTTGAACCCGCTTTTATAAGTGTTCACAATCAATCCCTTCGTCCGGAGGGTAGATTGTGGACCGTTGGCGGGAGTCAGGATGAGTTTAGCGGAGCTGGATGTCGCCAAGAGAGTGGTGGCGTACGCTGATGATGTCACCATTTTTGTGTCCTCGAGAGAGGAGGTCGATGTGGTGATGTCGGAAGTGGACCGCTACTCGGAGGCATCCGGGTCTAAGATCAACCGGGATAAGTGTGAAAGTCTCTGGCTGGGAGGGGGAGATCCCACGTTTGATCTCACGGACACCCTTCCAGGGCCCCCAGAGTCAGCAAAAATTCTGGGCATCACATTCGGCCAGGATGATTATCCCACCAAAAACTGGGATGGTAAGCTCCAGGATGCCACTCAGAAGGTGGACCAGTGGAAGGGTTGGTCTATGACCCTCAGGGAAAGGGTACACCTGATCAAATCGTACCTGCTCCCCTTGTTTATCTATCTGGGCAGCGTATGTATCTTGCCAGAGGCTTACTACACTAGGATCTACAGCCTGTTTTTCCTACTGTTCTGGGGGAACAGGATGAACCTAGTCAAGAGGGAGGTTACGTACCGCACAAGGAGACTAGGGGGTTTATCTATGGTTAACCCTGTGGTGTTCTTAACCAACACCTTCTTGAAAGCCAACATCTCAAACCTCTGGTCAGAGAGGGCTCCTCCGTGGGTAATCTCCTGCAGGGAATGGTTTCGGCCTTTCTTTCAGGAATGGGAGACAGGAGGGCAAGTGAAGGACCTCCGTACGCCCCATGGATATCTTCCGGCTTATGCTACCCCGACTCTGAAGGCGATACGTCGGTGGGGTCTGGGAGTGTGGGAGATCAGGACCCAGTCAAGGCAGTTCCTTGACAAACGGGTTCTGTTGACCCACTTCCAGAAGCCTCTGGCGCTCAGGGACTGCCCAGGTCGGGATCTGAGGGTGGGGTTGTATCTTTTAAACATGAAAAGGATCCCCCAGAAGTTTTGGGACTTGGCCTGGCACTGCTTTCAGGGGAAGCTATATGTGAGGGACAATTTGAAGTGTATCTGATGACCGGGGGTGTCCCCGAGAAGAGTGCGGGGACATGCTGGAAAGCATGGACCACTTCCTGCTTCATTGTCCCTTTAATATAGCGGTCTACAACCGGGTGGGCACTTCCATCAGCTGGAGTCAACTTGCCGGCCTTACCTATCCAGAGTGGGCTTATGGGGCATTCAGGACCCTGGGTGGCCGTGATCGGGGCACTTTATTCTTAGTCAGTTTAGTGGTTAGATACTACACGTGGAATGCACGGTGTTTAGTGTCTACACAGCGGAAAGTCCTCTCCGAGGTGGAGGTCTGTAGGAACATCACCGGTGACCTCGGGAAGATCAGGTCTTTGGAGTATGGCAGTCTTGGTACCAGTAGGGCTTCTCTCCTATGGAGAGGGTTTTCTTTTGATGTGCCATAGGTACTAGACCTTTTGGGTAGAGTACCCTTGTTTTGGTTAGGGACAGTGATGTAAGGGGACAGGGTTAGGGTGATAGTAGGGTCAGTTTATTTTTAGGGATAATGGTAGGGAGAGAGGCAGGGTGCAGTTAGGGAAAGAATATAAATTTTGTATGTATCAGGATTGCCATCCTTCTTCCTGGTGGTGGGCTAATGCATGTGTACCATAGCTTTTTGTTTTGTTTTCAGATGTTAAGGTTATGAAGGGCTTACAGGCACCGAACTTGGGCCTAAAGTGGGTTGTATTGTTTGTTTATGTATATTGTAATGCTGATAATGATAAAGTTGGTTGGGAGGAGTTCTAGGTTGGGAGGGTATATTTGTGGGTGGTGGTGGTTGTTTGTTTTGGTGGACCTGGCATGGGTCAGTTATGGACTGGACAGTGAGGACTATGAACTGTATGGACTCTGACCCATGTACAGGAGGGCGGGTGGTGTGGGTGAAGGGACAGTTTAGTGTAGGTTGTTTTATTGTATTTGTAGGTGTATTTTCTGTATATTTAGGTATATATAGGTTATATGTATAATATGTTATAATTTTGTTTATCTTATATTATGGCAGTCGAACCAGTTGTTATTTTTGTAGTAATTTTTCTTGTATCCCGTAGTGGATTTCGTTTTTCTTTGGTCTAGGTTTTCTTTTCCCCAAGTTTGGGTGTTTTTGAGTTATAGATTTAATTTTCTTTCTTAACAATTAGGGGGAAAAAAAAAAAAGTATGTGTGTATATACATATATATTAAATTAATGGGGTGTAGTGGGAGTCCTTGTTGTGTGTGTTTTCCCAAGTTTGGGTGTTTTTGAGTTACAGCTAAATTGTGCTATTTTTATGTTTCTTTTTTAGTAACGCAAGTTGAGTATGTATGTGAGTGTTGTTAGATATTTGGTTATGTAAGATGCGTCTCTAGTATTTTCTAGGGAAAACTGGGCTGGCCGGTTAGGCAGGATTTATGTTCTTTTATTTGAAATGTAAAGTTTGGGTTTTATGTTATTTTATGTTGTTGTTTTCAGTTATGGCAAAGTTGTGCTGGTTTTGTGTTTATGATTTACATTTTTCTAATAAAAAAGATTTACAGGATATAACTCAGGATCAGTACAGGATAAGTAATGTAATGTATGTGCACAGTGACCTCACCAGCAGAATAGTGAGTATAGCTCTGGGGTATAATACAGGATATAACTCAGGATCAGTAAAGGATAAGTAATGTAATGTATGTACACAGTGACCTCACCAGCAGAATAGTGAGTACAGCTCTGGAGTATAATACAGGATATAACTCAGAATCAGTACAGGATAAGTAATGTAATGTATGTACACAGTGACCTCACCAGCAGAATAGTGAGTACAGCTCTGGAGTATAATACAGGATATAACTCAGGATCAGTAAAGGATAAGTAATGTAATGTATATACACAGTGACCTCACCAGCAGAATAGTGAGTACAGCTCTGGAGTATAATACAGGATATAACTCAGGATCAGTAAAGGATATGTATGTAAATGTATGTACACAGTGATCTCACCAGCAGAATAGTGAGTGCAGCTCTGGGGTATAATACAGGATATAACTCAGGATCAGTACAGGATAAGTAATGTAATGTATGTACACAGTGACCTCACCAGCAGAATAGTGAGTACAGCTCTGGAGTATAATACAGGATATAACTCAGGATCAGTAAAGGATATGTATGTAAATGTATGTACACAGTGATCTCACCAGCAGAATAGTGAGTACAGCTCTGGGGTATAATACAGGATATAACTCAGGATCAGTAATGTAATGTATGTACACAGTGATCTCACCAGCAGAATAGTGAGTGCAGCTCTGGAGTATAATACAGGATATAACTCAGGATCAGTACAGGATAAGTAATGTAATGTATGTACACAGTGACCTCACCAGCAGAATAGTGAGTACAGCTCTGGAGTATAATACAGGATATAACTCAGGATCAGTACAGGATAAGTAATGTAATGTATGTACACAGTGACCTCACCAGCAGAATAGTGAGTACAGCTCTGGAGTATAATACAGGATATAACTCAGGATCAGTAAAGGATATGTATGTAAATGTAGATGTCTCTGTATGGATATCATTTTTGTGTCATTTCTTATGTAGCTGTACCCTCTGCTGTCCTGATACCTGGAGATGACATCATGGTGGCGTTGGGAAGCGAGAAAGTTGTGTCATGTGATGTCACCTACTTTTACCCTAAAGACATTAATATTCGCTGGGTGCGACATGAGAAATATTCTTCAAAATGTGTTGTCCTGGAAAAAGGAACCTGCACAGGAGACACCGCGAATAATACAGATGGGACATTTAATACTACGAGTCAGCTGACCTTATATCCTACAATGGCGGATACCGGCCATATATATTCCTGTGTGGTGAAGCACCGATCTCTGGACCAGGACCTGAAGATGAACTTCACCCTGACAGTAACAGGTGATTTATTCTCCCACAAATCAGAACACCTGACATGTTGTAATATTTCATAGAATAATCTTTCCGATGGGCAGAAGTGATGGATATCTCCCCTATCTGATGTTTCAGATGCCTATTTAAAGGGGTACTCCAGTGGGAAAACATATATATATTTTTTAAATCAACTGGTGGCAGAAAGTTAAACATATTTGTAAATTACTTCAATTCAAAAATCTTAATCCTTCCTGTATTTATTAGCTGCTGAATACTACAGAGGAAATTCTTTTCTGTTTGGAATGCTCTCTGATGACATCACGAACACACTGCTCTTTGCTGACGTTATTATAATAATAATAAGTCTTTATTTATTTATTGTTGTCCTTAGTGGGATTTGAACCCAAGGCCCTTAGCATACATCTGCTATGCACGGTTGCTAAAATGGACAGAGATGTCGGCAGAGAGCACTGTGCTCGTAATGTCATCAGTGTTCCAAAAAGAAAGGAATTTCCTCTGTAGCGTTCAGCAGCTAATAAGTACTGGAAGGATTAAGATTTTTTCATAGAAATAATTTACAAATATGTTTAACTTTCTGCGACCCCGCATCACATCGCGTCGGTCCCGGCGCTCATCAACGGCCGGGACCCGCGGCTAATACCACACATCGCCTATCGCGGCGATGTGCGGTATTAACCCTTTAGAAGCGGCGGTCGGGACCGCCGCGGTGAAATCGCGGCGTACCGCACAGCTTTCAGGACACCGGGAGGGCCCTTACCTGCCTCCTCGGTGTCTGATCAACGAATGACTGCTCCGTGCCTGAGATCCAGGCAGGAGCAGTCAAGCGCCGATAACTCTGATCACAGGCGTGTTAATACACGCCTGTGATCAGGATGAGAGATCAGTGTGTGCAGTGTTATAGGTCCCTATGGGATAACAATGATCAGTATAAGAGATCAGTGTGTGCAGTGTTATAGGTCCCTATGGGATAACAATGATCAGTATAAGAGATCAGTGTGTGCAGTGTTATAGGTCCCTATGGGATAACAATGATCAGTATAAGAGATCAGTGTGTGCAGTGTTATAGGTCCCTATGGGATAATAATGATCAGTATAAGAGATCAGTGTGGGCAGTGTTATAGTCTCCTATGGGATAATAATGATCAGTATAAGAGATCAGTGTGTGCAGTGTTATAGTCTCCTATGGGATAATAATGATCAGTTTAAGAGATCAGTGTGTGCAGTGTTATAGGTCCCTATGGGATAATAATGATCAGTATAAGAGATCAGTGTGTGCAGTGTTATAGGTCCCTATGGGATAATAATGATCAGTATAAGAGATCAGTGTGTGCAGTGTGATAGGTCCCTATGGGATAATAATGATCAGTATAAGAGATCAGTGTGTGCAGTGTGATAGGTCCCTATGGGATAATAATGATCAGTATAAGAGATCAGTGTGTGCAGTGTTATAGGTCCCTATGGGATAATAATGATCAGTATAAGAAAGCAGTGTTAAAGGTCCCTATGGGATAACAATGATCAGTATAAGAGATCAGTGTGTACAGTGTGATAGGTCCCTATGGGATAACAATGATCAGTATAAGAGATCAGTGTGTACAGTGTGATAGGTCCCTATGGGATAATAATAATCAGTATAAGAGATCAGTGTGTGCAGTGTTATAGGTCCCTATGGGATAACAATGATCAGTATAAGAGATCAGTGTGTACAGTGTGATAGGTCCCTATGGGATAATAATGATCAGTATAAGAGAGCAGTGTGTGCAGTGTTATAGGTCCCTATGGGATAACAATGATCAGTATAAGAGATCAGTGTGTACAGTGTGATAGGTCCCTATGGGATAACAATGATCAGTATAAGAGATCAGTGTGTACAGTGTGATAGGTCCCTGTGGGACCTATAACACTACAAAAAAAAAGTTTAAAAAAAGTGTTAATAAAGGTCATTTAACCCCTTCCCTTCACCCCCCTTTTCCCATAAAAAAAATAACAGTGTAAATAAAAATAAACATATCGCCGCGTGCGTAAATGTCCGAACTATAAAAATATATCATTAATTAAACCGCACGGTCAATGGCGTACGCGCAAAAAAATTCCAAAGTCCAAAAAAGCGTATTTTGGTCACTTTTTATACCATTAAAAAATTTATAAAAAGTGATCAAAAAGTCCGATCAAAACAAAAATCGTACCGATAAAAATTTCAGATCACGGCGCAAAAAATGAGTCCTCATACCGCCCCGTACGTGGAAAAATAAAAAAGTTATAGGGGTCAGAAGATGACATTTTTAAACGTATAAATTTTCCTGCATGTAGTTATGGTTTTTTCCAGAAGTGCGACAAAATCACCTATATAAGTCGGGGATCATTTTAACCGTATGGACCTACAGAATAATGATAAGGTGTCATTTTTACCGAAATATGCACTGCGTAGAAACGGAAGCCCCCAAAAGTTACAAAATGGCGTTTTTTCTTCGATTTTGTTGCACAATGATTTTTTTTTCTGTTTGGCCGTGCATTTTTGGGTAAAATGACTGATGTCACTGCAAAGTAGAATTGGCGACACAAAAAATAAGCCATAATATGGATTTTTAGGTGGAAAATTGAAAGGGTTATGATTTTTAAAAGGTGAGGAGGAAAAAACGAAAGTGCAAAAACGGAAAAACCCTGAGTCCTTAAGTGGTTAATGTCAATGCTATCTGTAATATAGCCCATAATATAGTGGCAGCTGATAGGATGGGTGGAGATGCTGCTCTGGTAATAGTGAGGTTGTAGTCACTGACTGAGGGAGCAGCCGCTGTACAGCGCGTCCGTAGTGAAGTAGTTACATCTGATGGGCTCTTACACACATCAGTGATACCTCTATCCTTGATGAAGCCGGTGATCCAGTGAAACGTCAGGAAGGTTTACAGTATTGTTTACTTTATGTGACCAGCAGCCTATGAGCTACAATAAGTCGTACAGTTTAGGTATTGCCTATATGGTTAGTGAGAGTATTAGCTGTCAGACAGGCTCCAACAATAATAAGGTGCTGTGGGTCTTAGATAAATTACGGACCCTAAACCCTACTGTGTATTACGTGTGTATGAATTAGGAGAGATTTTTTTTATTATATCTTTATAAGCTTCTGCTCTGTACATTGTGTTTTAACCACTTAGTTATCATGTGCACCTTATATTTATTTTAACTACGATAAATAAAGGTTTAAGTTGGGGGGGGGGGGTCCCTAAGTAAATAGGGCTTTGTGCCGTTTGTTTTTTTCTAATATATTATTTATACCCTGGGATCTTCTCACATTCTTTTTTCATGATTAGTCCCTACTTTTGACCCAAGTCCCTTTCTCCTTCTTTTTGACCCAGGAAATGTTTAAGCAATAATAAACTTCCCACATTGCTCCATAAACCTTCTGCATATTATGTCATCATCTGGTACAATATGAGTCTTAGAGATTGATATCTTCAGATAAATCATGTGATGAAATATTTACATTAAAAAGAATTCCGGCTTATAGAAATGTATGTAAAATTTTACTTTTTCACAATGTACCATAAGTGTCTGTTTTACCGTCCAAAATGTTAGGAGGTAGTTGTGTCTTATCCAGAAGCTTCTGGAATCTGACATTTGGTTTCTATATAAAATACTAAATCCCATCAGAAACATTACAACATTCACCCCAAACTAAGACCAAATCCCACTGGGGTTTTAGTTACTATAACCAGATGATGGTGGACAAGTCACTCAGCCGGGGTCACTTCTTTATGATCCGTCTTCTCCAGCACCAACTATTCTACTATAAGTGACTGAACACTAGACAGGTCCGATGTAGTCCTCATCAGTAATATAATCAGGGGCAGTTACTATCCCTCCCCGAGTAATACAGGTTCCTGGATTCACCCCGCGCTCATTGTAGGATCAGATCGGTCACATGCCTGGATTATTATTTGTTCCTTGTGATTACAGAACGAGAAGATATCACCGGAAAAGTTGTTACTGCTGTGATCCTGACTATTCTCTCCTTCACGCTTCTGTTATTGGCCGGTTTCCTTTACTACCAAGTGTTCACTAAAGGTGAGTCCTGTGTAAGGAGCCGGTGATCAGTAAGATGTCTTGTCTATTGTTGATGTGTGAACAGGGACCGACCATGTGACTATTTAATCGTCCTCCTACTTGTTAGTTCTTAGTTGTATCTGTTTCTGGGACAGGTGGGTGACATTACGGCTTCCACAAGGAGTGGTCACCCAGCATTCCCAGACTTCTGAGAGGTAAATGAATCTGGTTACACTGTGATGAATCTTCTGTCCCCTCATCGCTGCGTATCTACATAGATTCCCCATTCAGCCAGTATGTGCCCACTGGTTGTGCTGGTTCCTGGTGGGATGTGCTGTTATATCTTTTCTCTCTACAGATCCCCCCAGCCTTTCTGAGATCACTGGGAATGATCAGCTGATTGACATGACCAGGACAACTCTGACTTGTCACATGATGAACTTTAAGCCCAATGACTTGGAGATCTCCATTCATATTAAGAGATCAGGAGAGAAGATGGAGACGATCCACACCTGGAGATCCAGAGACCCCGATCCCTCAGCCGGAGCGGTGATGAATGACAATGATGGGGAGGGTAGTGTGGCTATAGACCTAGAACAGCAGAGGCTGATCAGTGGGGCTGTCAGTCACACACAGGGGCCCCTACAGCTGAAGATGACTCCAGTAATAACACCCAATAGATCCGGTCTTCTCCGCTGTATTCAATGGCGTAGACTTTATACTTACAGCTGTCAATGTTTTATTCACATCACTCCCAGCTATTCTGAAGACTATGAAGCAGAGGTTTCTGTATATGTATCACACCCGGCACTGAAAGATCGAATCCATCAGACGAGAATACTGAATGTTATCGGAGGTAAGACGACTCTTATATTATAATCATATGATGATAGGGTGATTATCATATATAGGATAAACATGTAACAATGCATATGTATATTATGTAGAATGTATATATGTTTTCCCTTAGTTCTCTCAGCAGCACAATAGTTGGGATTTCTACACCCTGTGGACTGATAGGTCAGATGGAACTTGATTAAGATGATTAAAATGATTAAGCTATACTACTAAATGACCCTATAAACCCCACCCCCTTGTGTCATTTATTAAATACAGAAGACTTAAGGAAAAAAGGTAGGGAGTCTTGTGCTGTGAAAGGAGTAAGGGTAAACAGTTTACAATCTAACTCATAGACTTCCCTTACATCCCGTCAGCAGCACAATAGTGGGGATGTAGCAAGAAGAATACCCTAGAATGGAATCTACTTTACAGATCTTCTAAAAGAATTGTCCTCAGAAGATCTTTTAGGGAGACCATGATGCTGCGCTACCAAGAAGGCATCAAAGTAGCAGAAGACTATAACTTCTTTTATTCAGTGGGATATATAGGTTTTAGAAGCTTTATTAAGTTAATAGACATAGGCCAACGATCTAAAACAATCCATCTGACGTCATCTTGAAAAGCTAGGTCTTGGGAAAGAACTGGAAAGAAGATGACCTGATTGATTTAGGAAGTAGAAGGAACCTTCAACCTTAAGGATGGATGGAACCTGAGAAGGACTTTATATGGAAAAAAATACTATACTTGGAGTTGTAGAGCGGTGGGACCCTTTGGATAGAGGACAAGATATCTTAGGGCCGGAGTACCCCTTTAAGTATCTTAAATCGACAACCATGATCCAGTACCCTCAGAGTTTTGGTACCGGGAATAATGTTGAACATATGCCCAGCCCTCTCTAAAAGGGGAACGTACGCTAAAATGAAGAATCTAGAGTTTACTGAGGGTATAATGAAGAAATCCTCATACAGGAAGAATTCGGGCATCAGACGTCCGGCTGTTTCCTCTGCTGCCTCATAGTCTCTTAGCTTCTGGGAATGTTCTGATCCACATTTTGTCTATAATTCTTAGAAGATACTGAGGAAAAAGAGTTGAAAAAATGAGTCCATCAAGTTCAACCTAAAACCCTACTGTGCTGATCCAGAAAAAGGCAACCCCCCATGAGGCTGATCCTAATTGCCCCATGACAGAGGAACAATTCTTTTCCAACTCCAATATAACATCAGAATAAATCCCTGGAACATTCTATCCCCATAAATATAGTATCCATAAATATCCAGACATCATAACAATGTGGCAGAGAGTTCCATAGTGTTACTGCTCTTACAGTAAAGAATCTCTGTCTGTGATGATGGTGAAACCTTCTTTCCTCTAAACATAGTGGATGCCCCTTGTCATGGTTACCGACCTAGGTATAAAAAGATCAGTAGAAAATATCTTCTCTCCAAACTAAATTAACCCCAAGCTTGATAACCTGTCCTGGTCCTGTAATCCCCCCCCCCCCATACCATTATTATCTTTGTCACCTTCTCTGCACCTTTTCCACTTCAGCCATGTCTATCTGTGGTACCATAGGTGGTGTAAGGAAATACCTTATCCTGTCGTGACGCCAGGGCACAGTTATCCTATACACGGTCCGACGTTGGGACAGATTCTCCTGGGCCACACACGGGGAGTAAATGAACACACCGACGTCAGGTTAAGGATGACGTTCTTTACTCAGCTGGTGCAGATGGTGTTACATAGGTAGTCTGGTGCAGAGTAACCCCTTGGGAGCCCTGTTGCCTTGCTGGGACTTGTGGTGCTTTCAACCAATTAATTGGTTCTGACTTGAGAGAATTAATGATTGATCCTGGTATCTAGGGTTCAGTCAAGGTCTTGTAAGTTTCTCCTCCAGGGCATGAACTTCCACCGTGCGGGTGATCCTTTCAGAATGACCGGATTAACCCCTTAAGGACCAAGCCCATGTTGACCTTAAACTGGTACTTCACTGGAAAACATTTTCTTTTAAATCAACTGGTGCCAGAAAGTTAAACAGATTTGTAAATTACTTCTATTAAAAAAAATCCCAATCCTTCCAGTACTTTTTAGATGATGTATACTACAGAGGAAGTTCTTTTCTTTTTGAATTTCCTTTCTGTCTGACCACAGTGCTCTCTGCTGACACCTCCGTCCATTTCAGGAACTGTCCAGAGCAGGAGAGGTTTGCTATGGGGTTTTTCTCCTACTCTGGACTTTTCCTAAAATGGACAGAGGTGTCAGCAGAGAGAGCACTGTGATCAGACAGAAAGGAAATTCAAAAAGAATAGAACTTCCTGTGGAGCATTTACCAGCTGATAAGTACTGGAAGGATTAAGATTTTAAATAGAAGTAATTTACAAAACTGTTTAACTTTCTGGAGCCAGTTGATTTAAAAAAAAAACTGTGGAGAACCCCTTTAAATCCTACTTTGCATCATAAAGTTGACATGCTTTTACCTTTTGAAGACATTAGGCTTCAAACATTAGCAGCAGTTGTCCAATTTTTGACGAAAATTCCTAAATCTGAGTTTTTTAGGAACCAGTTTTGAAGTGAATTTGAGTGTCTTTCTGTTCGAAATATCCCACAAATGACCCCATTATAGAATCCCCTCAAAGTATTCAAAATGACATTCAGAAAGTTTGTTAACCCTTTAGGTGTTTCACAGGAATAGCAGCAAAATGGAGAAAATTCACAATCTTCATTTTATAAACTAACATGTTCTTGTAGAACAATTAGTTTTTTTTCTTCATTTTTACAGGGGGTAAAAGCCACCAAAATGTGTAACCCCATTTCTCTCAAGTAAAGTGTTCTGTGGGTGCACTAGAGGGCTCAGTAGAGAAGGAGCGACATTGGGATTTTGGTGAGAGAATTTGGTTGGAACAGAAGTCGGGGGCCATGTGCGTTTACAAAGCCCCCTGTGCTCCCAGAACAGTGGACCCCCCCCCACATGTGACCCCATTTTGGAAACTACACCCCTCACGTAATGTAACAAGGGGTACAGTGAGCATTTACACCCCACTGGCGTTTGACAGATCTTTGGAACAGTGGGCTGTGCAAATAAAAAATAAAATTTTTAATTTTCACGGACCACTGTTCCAAAAATCTGTCACACCTGTGGGATGTAAATGGTCACTGTACCCCTTGTTACATTACGTGAGGGGTGTATTTTCCAAAGAGGGGTCACATGTGGGGGGGGGGGGGGTGGGGGGGGGTCCATTGTTCTGGCACTATGGGGGCTTTGTAAACACATGTGGCCTTCAATTCCAGCCAAATTTTCTCTCCAAGAGTCCAATGGCGCTCCTTCTCTTCTGAGCATTGTAGTTCGCCCGTAGAGCACTTTACATCTACATATGGGGTATGTTATTTGGGGGGCTTTTTTCCTATTACCCCTTGTGAAAATGAAAAAATTGGGGTAAAATTTCATTTTCAAATCCAAATTTTACGAAAATTCGTCAAACACCTGTGGGGTGTTAAGGCTCACTATACCCCTTGTTATGTTCCGTGAGGGGTGTAGTTTCCAAAAAGGGTCACATGTGGGTATTTGTTTTTTGTGTTTATGTCAGAACCGCTGTAACTATCAGCCACCCCTGTGCCAATCACCTCAAATGTACATATGCTCTCTCACTCCTGAGCCTTGTTGTGCGCCACATTTCCGTACTCAGGAGAAATTGCGTTACAAATTTTGGGGGTCTTTTTTTCCTTTTACCTCTTGTGAAAATTAAAAGTATGGGGCAACACCAGCATGTTAGTGTAAAAAATAAAAAATATTTTTACAATAACAGGCTGGTGTAAACCCCAACTTTTCCTTTTCATAAGGGGTATGTCACGATGCCGGCTGGCAGGAGGTGGATCCTCTGTGCCAGAGAGGGATTGGCGTGGACCGTGCTAGTGGACCGGTTCTAAGTCACTACTGGTGTTCACCAGAGCCCGCCGCAAAGCGGGATGGTCTTGCTGCGGCGGTAGTGACCAGGTCGTATCCACTAGCAACGGCTCAACCTCTCTGACTGCTGAAGATAGGCGCGGTACAAGGGAGTAGACAGAAGCAAGGTCGGACGTAGCAGAAGGTCGGGGCAGGCAGCAAGAATCGTAGTCAATAAGGCAATAGCAGGAGGTCAAGTACACAGTATGGACAAACACAGTAACGCTTTCACTAGGCTCTAAGGCAACAAGATCCGGCAAGGGAGTGCAGGGGCAGTGATCAGATATAGTCTGGGAGCAGGTGGAAGCCAATTAAGCTAATTGGGCCAGGCACCAATCATTGGTGCACTGGCCCTTTAAGTCTCAGGGAGCTGGCGCGCGCGCGCCCTAGAGAGCGGAGCCGCGCGCGCCAGCACATGACAGCAGGGGACCGGGACGGGTAAGTGACCTGGGATGCGATTCGCGAGCGGGCGCGTCCCGCTGTGCGAATCGAATCCCCGACGGCCATGACAGTGCAGCGCTCCCGGTCAGCGGGACCGACCGGGGCGCTGCGGAGAGAGAGACGCCGTAAGCACTCCGGGGAGGAGCGGGGACCCGGAGCGCTAGGCGTAACAGTACCCCCCCCCTTAGGTCCCCCCTTCTCTTTGTCCGGTAACTGCCTCCCCTGGGATGAGGACACCAGGAAAGAATGGAGGGTTTCCTCAACGGCAGGCAGTACAGCAGGAGTGGGAATGGGGAGGGAGGGCAGAGGGCGAGGCCTGGCACGGGGCAGTGTGACACCAGGACGGGGGCCATGAGGAGGCACCGAGGCTTGCCTGACTGGACTGGGAGGGGGGGAGAGGCACTTCTTATGGCAGGCAGAGTCCATAAAGACCTTAGGGAGACCGGTTACAGGGGGAACCACAGGGTCACGGCAGGGAGTACTGGGAACCGGTTTAAGGCAGTCCTTGAAACAAGAGGTACCCCAGCTCTTGATCTCCCCTGTGGACCAATCCAGGGTTGGGGAATGGTGTTGAAGCCAGGGTAGTCCAAGGAGAATTTCGGAAGTGCAATTGGAGAGGACCAAAAACTCAATTTTTTCGTGATGAGGTCCGATGCACATTAGGAGGGGCTCCGTGCGGTAACGCACGGTGCAATCCAACCTGACTCCGTTGACCGCGGAAATGTAGAGTGGCTTGACGAGACGGGTCACCGGGATGCGGAATTTATTCACCAAGGAATCCAGAATAAAATTCCCAGAGGCACCGGAGTCCAAGCAGGCCACGGCTGAGAGGGAGGAGTTGGCTGAAGGAGAAATCCGTACGGGCACCGTGAGACGTGGAGAAGCCGACTTAGCATCAAGAGACGCCACACCCACGAGAGCTGGGTGCGAGCGTGCGTTTCCCAGACGTGGAGGACGGATAGGGCAATCCACCAAGAAATGTTCGGTACTGGCACAGTACAGACAAAGATTCTCTTCCCTACGGCGATTCCTCTCTTCCTGGGTCAGGTGAGACCGATCCACTTGCATGGCCTCCTCGGCGGGAGGCCTAGGCGTAGATTGCAATGGAGACTGTGGGAGAGGTGTCCAGAGATCTAAGTCTTTTTCCTGGCGGAGCTCTTGATGTCTCTCAGAAAAACGCATGTCAATGCGAGTGGCTAGATGAATGAGTTCATGCAGGTTAGCAGGAGTTTCTCGTGCGGCCAGAACATCTTTAATGTTACTGGATAGGCCTTTTTTAAAGGTCGCGCAGAGAGCCTCATTATTCCAGGATAGTTCAGAAGCAAGAGTACGGAATTGTATGGCGTACTCGCCAACGGAAGAATTACCCTGGACCAGGTTCAGCAGGGCAGTCTCAGCAGAAGAGGCTCGGGCAGGTTCCTCAAAGACACTTCGAATTTCCGAGAAGAAGGAGTGTACAGAGGCAGTGACGGGGTCATTGCGGTCCCAGAGCGGTGTGGCCCAAGACAGAGCTTTCCCAGACAGAAGGCTGACTACGAAAGCCACCTTAGACCTTTCAGTAGGAAACTGGTCCGACATCATCTCCAAGTGCAGGGAACATTGTGAAAGAAAGCCACGGCAAAACTTAGAGTCCCCATCAAATTTGTCCGGCAGGGACAAGCGGAGGCTAGGAGTGGCCACTCGCTGCGGAAGAGGTGCAGGAGCTGGCGGAGGAGATTGTTGTTGCTGCTGTAGCTGAGACTGAAATTGCTGTAGCTGTGACTGAAGCTGCTGTAGCTGCAACTGGAGTTGCTGTGTCATGGTGGTCAAGTACGACAGCTGGTGATCTTGTTGGGCGATCTGTCGGGCTTGCTGGGCGACCAGTGTAGTGAGGTCGGCGACAACTGGCAGAGGAACTTCAGCGGGATCCATGGCCGGATCTACTGTCACGATGCCGGCTGGCAGGAGGTGGATCCTCTGTGCCAGAGAGGGATTGGCGTGGACCGTGCTAGTGGACCGGTTCTAAGTCACTACTGGTGTTCACCAGAGCCCGCCGCAAAGCGGGATGGTCTTGCTGCGGCGGTAGTGACCAGGTCGTATCCACTAGCAACGGCTCAACCTCTCTGACTGCTGAAGATAGGCGCGGTACAAGGGAGTAGACAGAAGCAAGGTCGGACGTAGCAGAAGGTCGGGGCAGGCAGCAAGAATCGTAGTCAATAAGGCAATAGCAGGAGGTCAAGTACACAGTATGGACAAACACAGTAACGCTTTCACTAGGCTCTAAGGCAACAAGATCCGGCAAGGGAGTGCAGGGGCAGTGATCAGATATAGTCTGGGAGCAGGTGGAAGCCAATTAAGCTAATTGGGCCAGGCACCAATCATTGGTGCACTGGCCCTTTAAGTCTCAGGGAGCTGGCGCGCGCGCGCCCTAGAGAGCGGAGCCGCGCGCGCCAGCACATGACAGCAGGGGACCGGGACGGGTAAGTGACCTGGGATGCGATTCGCGAGCGGGCGCGTCCCGCTGTGCGAATCGCATCCCCGACGGCCATGACAGTGCAGCGCTCCCGGTCAGCGGGACCGACCGGGGCGCTGCGGAGAGAGAGACGCCGTAAGCGCTCCGGGGAGGAGCGGGGACCCGGAGCGCTAGGCGTAACAGGGTAAATGGAGAAAAATCCCCCAAAAAATTTGTTAGGCAATTTCTCCCAAGTACAGAAATACCCCATATGTGGCCCTAAACTGTTGCCTTGAAATACGACAGGGCTCCAAAGTGAGAGAGCACCATGTGCATTCGAGGCCTTAATTAGGGATTTTCACAGGGAAACAGTGTCGTTTCGGAAACAGTGTCGAGACGTTTTTAATATTTATTGGGGGGGGGGGGTTGTAACTGTGTAAGGGGGTGTATATGTACTTTTTATTTTGTGTAGGTGTAGTGTATATGTAGGTTTTACTTTTTTATTTTGTGTAGGTGTAGTGTAGAGTTTTTAGGGTACATTCACACGGGCAAGGGTTTGCAGTGAGTTTCCCGCTTGTAGCAGGAAACTCACTGTAAACCCCCGCCCCTGTGAATGTACCTTGCACATTCACATGGTGGGGGGGGGGGGGAGGGGGCAGACCTCCAGCTGTTGCAAAACTACAACTCCCAGCATGCACTGACTGCACATGCTGGGAGTTGTAGTTATGCAACAGCTGGAGGCACACTGGTTGCAAAACACAGAGTTTGTTACTTAACTCAGTGTGCCTCCAGCTGTTGCAGAACTACAACTCCCAGCATGTACAGTCTGTCATTTCATGCTGGGAGTTGTAAATTTGGAACAGCTGGAGGTACACTGGTTGCGAAACACAGAGTTAGGTAACAAACTCTGTGTTTTGCAATCAGTGTGCCTCCAGCTGTTGCAAAACTACAACTCTCAGCATGCACAGACAGCCAAAGGGCATGCTGGGAGTTGTAGTTCAGCAACGATTTGAGGCACACTACTACAACTCCCAGCATGCCCTTTGGCTGTCTCGGCATGCTGGAAGTTGTAGTTATGCAATAGCTGGAGGAACACTTTTTCATATAAAAAATGTGCCTCCAGCTGTTGCAGAACTACAACTCCCAGCATGCCCTGACAGCCAAAGGGCATGCTGGGAGTTGTAGTTGTGCCTCCAGCTGTTGCATAACTACAACTGGAGATCCGATTAACCTGGAATCGCCACAAATCGCCAACATGGGGGGTCTCAGGACCCCCATCACCCGGGGGTTTGCATGGGATGCCTGCTAAATGATTTCATCAGGCATCCCGTTCACCGCCCGGTTACCGGCGGGGAACAGAAAGGATGAGGGCATACAGGTACGCCCTTGGTCCTTAAGCCCCAGGATGCTAGGGCGTACCTGTACCTGTCTACCAGTCCCCAAGTCTTTTTCGGTAGAAGTTTTACCCAATGTCTTATTATTTAGCACATAATTGTACATTTTGTTTTTATGGCCCAAGTGCAGAACCTTACGTTTATCCACATTACACTTCATTTACCTTGTCGGTGCCCAATCCACCAGCTTCCCCAGATCCCTCTGTAATATTATGTTATGATCCCCAACCTCTTCTTCCTATCACTGACCTCCTCATAGATGATCAGATTAGTCTGACAGATCCCTCATACACCTCACCCCCCCCCCAATCTATACCTGACCTCCTCATAGATGATCAGATTAGTCTGACTGATCCCTCATACACCTCACCCCAGGTGGGGCCTCTTTCTTCTTTTTTGATCTGGGTGGGGCCTCTGTGTTCCTCTTTGATCTGGGCGGGGCCTCTGTCTTCTTCTTTGATCTGGGCGGGGCCTCTGTCTTCTTCTTTGATCTGGGCGGGGCCTCTGTCTTCTTCTTTGATCTGGGCGGGGCCTCTGTCTTCTTCTTTGATCTGGGTGTGGCCTCTGTCTTCTTTGATCTGGGTGGGGCCTCTTTCTTCTTTTTTGATCTGGGTGGGGCCTCTGTGTTCCTCTTTGATCTGGGCGGGGCCTCTGTCTTCTTCTTTGATATGGGTAGGGCTTCTGTCTTCCTCTTTGATCAGGGTGTGGCCTCTGCCTTCCTATTTGATCTGGGCGGGTTTCTGTCTTCCTCTTTGATCAGGGTGTGGCCTCTGCCTTCCCATTTTATCTGGGCGGGGTTTCTGTCTTCCTCTTTGATCTGGGTGTGGCCTCTGTCTTCCTCTTTGATCTGGGTGTGGCCTCTTTCTTCTTCTTTGATCTGGGTGAGGCCTCTGTCTTCTTCTTTGATCAGGGTGTGGCCTCTGCCTTCCCATTTTATCTGGGCGGGGTTTCTGTCTTCCTCTTTGATCTGGGTGAGGCCTCTGTCTTCTTCTTTGATCAGGGCGTGGCCTCTGCCTTCCTTTCTGTCTTACTCTTTGATCTGGGCGGGGTTTCTGTCTTACTCTTTGCTCTGGGCAGGGTTTCTGCCTTCCTCTTTGATCAGGGTGTGGCCTCTGCCTTCCTATTTGATCTGGGCGGGGTTTCTCTCTTCCTCTTTGATCTGGGTGTGGCCTCTGTCTTCCTCTTTGATCTGGGTGTGGCCTCTGCCTTCCTATTTGATCTGGGCGGGGTTTCTGTCTTACTCTTTGATCAGGGTGTGGCCTCTGCTTTCCTATTTGATCTGGGCGGGGTTTCTGTCTTACTCATTGATCTGGGCGGGGTTTCCGTCTTCCTCTTTGATCAGGGTGTTGCCTCTGCCTTCATCTTTCATCTGGGCAGGGTTTCTGTCTTACTCTTTGATCTGGGCGGGGTTTCTGTCTTACTCTTTGATCAGGATGTGGCCTCTGCCTTTCTATTTGATCTGGGCAGGGTTTCTGTCTTACTCATTGATCTGGGCGGGGTTTCCGTCTTCCTCTTTGATCAGGGTGTGGCCTCTGCCTTCATCTTTGATCTGGGTGGGGTTTCTGTCTTACTCATTGATCTGGGCGGGGTTTCTGTCTTACTCTTTGATCAGGATGTGGCCTCTGCCTTCATCTTTGATCTGGGCGGGGTTTCTGTCTTACTCTTTGATCTGGGCGGGGTTTCCGTCTTCCTCTTTGATCAGGGTGTGGCCTCTGCCTTCATCTTTGATCTGGGCGGGGTTTCTGTCTTACTCTTTGATCTGGGCGGGGTTTCTGTCTTACTCTTTGATCAGGGTGTGGCCTCTGCCTTCATCTTTGATCTGGGCGGGGTTTCTGTCTTACTCTTTGATCTGGGCGGGGTTTCTGTCTTCCTCTTTGATCAGGGTGTGGCCTCTGCCTTCATCTTTGATCTGGGCGGGGTTTCTGTCTTACTCATTGATCTGGGCAGGGTTTCTGTCTTACTCTTTGCTCTGGTCGGGGTTTCCGTCTTCCTCTTTGATCAGGGTGTTGCCTCTGCCTTCATCTTTGATCTGGGCAGGGTTTCTGTCTTACTCTTTGATCTGGGCGGGGTTTCTGTCTTACTCATTGATCTGGGCGGGGTTTCCGTCTTCCTCTTTGATCAGGGTGTTGCCTCTGCCTTCCTATTTGATCTGGGCGGGGTTTCTCTCTTCCTCTTTGATCTGGGTGTGGCCTCTGTCTTCCTCTTTGATCTGGGTGTGGCCTCTGCCTTCCTATTTGATCTGGGCGGGGTTTCTGTCTTACTCTTTGATCAGGATGTGGCCTCTGCCTTTCTATTTGATCTGGGCGGGGTTTCTGTCTTCCTCTTTGATCAGGGTGTTGCCTCTGCCTTCATCTTTGATCTGGGCGGGGTTTCTGTCTTACTCATTGATCTGGGCGGGGTTTCCGTCTTCCTCTTTGATCAGGATGTGGCCTCTGCTTTCCTATTTGATCTGGGCGGGGTTTCTGTCTTCCTCTTTGATCAGGATGTGGCCTCTGCCTTCATCTTTGATCTGGGCAGGGTTTCTGTCTTACTCATTGATCTGGGCGGGGTTTCCGTCTTCCTCTTTGATCAGGGTGTTGCCTCTGCCTTCCTCTTTGATCTGGGCGGGGTTTCCGTCTTCCTCTTTGATCAGGGTGTTGCCTCTGCCTTCATCTTTGATCTGGGCGGGGTTTCCGTCCTCCTCTTTGATCAGGATGTGGCCTCTGCCTTTCTCTTTGATCTGGGTGGGGTTTCTGTCTTACTCATTGATCTGGGCGGGGTTTCCGTCTTCCTCTTTGATCAGGGTGTGGCCTCTGCCTTCATCTTTGATCTGGGTGGGGTTTCTGTCTTACTCATTGATCTGGGCGGGGTTTCCGTCTTCCTCTTTGATCAGGGTGTTGCCTCTGCCTTCATCTTTGATCTGGGCAGGGTTTCTGTCTTACTCTTTGCTCTGGGCGGGGTTTCCGTCCTCCTCTTTGATCAGGATGTGGCCTCTGCCTTTCTATTTGATCTGGGCGGGGTTTCTGTCTTACTCATTGATCTGGGCGGGGTTTCCGTCTTCCTCTTTGATCAGGGTGTGGCCTCTGCCTTCATCTTTGCTCTGGGCGTGGTTTCTGTCTTACTCATTGATCTGGGCGGGGTTTCTGTCTTCCTCTTTGATCAGGGTGTGGCCTCTGCCTTCATCTTTGATCTGGGCGTGGTTTCTGTCTTACTCATTGATCTGGGCGGGGTTTCCGTCTTCCTCTTTGATCAGGGTGTGGCCTCTGCCTTCATCTTTGATCTGGGCGGGGTTTCTGTCTTACTCTTTGATCTGGGCGGGGTTTCTGTCTTCCTCTTTGATCAGGGTGTGGCCTCTGCCTTCATCTTTGATCTGGGCGGGGTTTCTGTCTTACTCATTGATCTGGGCGGGGTTTCTGTCTTCCTCTTTGATCAGGGTGTGGCCTCTGCCTTCATCTTTGATCTGGGCGGGGTTTCTGTCTTACTCTTTGATCTGGGCGGGGTTTCTGTCTTCCTCTTTGATCAGGGTGTGGCCTCTGCCTTCATCTTTGATCTGGGCGGGGTTTCAGTCTTACTCTTTGATCTGGGCGGGGTTTCTGTCTTCCTCTTTGATCAGGGTGTGGCCTCTGCCTTCATCTTTGATTTGGGCGGGGTTTCTGTCTTGCTCTTTGATCTGGGCGGGGTTTCTGTCTTACTCTTTGATCAGGGTGTGGCCTCTGCCTTCATCTTTGATCTGGGCGGGGTTTCTGTCTTACTCTTTGATCTGGGCGGGGTTTCTGTCTTCCTCTTTGATCAGGGTGTGGCCTCTGCCTTCATCTTTGATCTGGGCGGGGTTTCTGTCTCCATTTCTGACCTGACATGGACTTCTTTTTTTGATCCGTGACCTGGCTGGGGCTTTGTTATGAAGTATGAATGTGTTATTTGCACTAATGATTATAGCCATTTACTACACTAGACAGATACTGAAAAACAAGATTACATTTTAAACAAAAATAATATATTTGATTTGGGTCCAAGAGGTTCTTTCATGTCAGAAAAAAAATCAGTGGTCAAACTATGTAATTATAATAATTATGATTGTAAAACTCATTACAGTATGGGGGCTTTCAGCAGAAAACTGGGGTGTAATATTTGAAGAGTAAATTTTCTTAATTTATCTTGTAGTTGCTCCAACATTATTAAAGATCGTCAGTCCAGTGTATATGACCCATGAGGAGCCGATGACGCTGACCTGTCCCATAAATGGATTTAAACCAAAGCCTTTACAGATAACATGGGTGAAGAAGGATAAGAGCGACCGGGAGACGGAGATAATAACCTGGAATTCTAATGATAGGACAGATAAAAATGATCTCCACAATGTAACAGAGAATGAGCATAAAGACAAGTCCTACAGCTTTTTAAGTGCTTTAATGATGAGACCAAATGTGAGAGAAGATGGATTCATATACATCTGCAGAATCTCCCACCCTGCGACTGATCACTGGGCACAAGAAGAACATGTCCTGAAGGTCACAGGTGAGCGGTACAGGGAGTGAGGACACGACGGGGAGGGGTACAGGGGGAGAGGACACAACGGGGAGGGGTACAGGGGGAGAGGACACGACGGGGAGGGGTACAAGGGGAGAGGACACTACGGGGAGGGGTACAGGGGGAGAGGACACGACGGGGAGGGGTACAAGGGGAGAGGACACTACGGGGAGGGGTACAGGGGGAGAGGACACGACGGGGAGGGGTACAGGGGGAGAGGACACGACGGGGAGGGGTACAGGGGGAGAGGACACGACGGGGAGGGGACACGACGGGGGGGGGGGGGTACAGGGGGAGAGGACACGACGGGGAGGGGTACAGGGGGAGAGGACACGACGGGGAGGGGTACAAGGGGAGAGGACACTACGGGGAGGGGTACAGGGGGAGAGGACACTACGGGGAGGGGTACAGGGGGAGAGGACACGACGGGAGGGTACAGGGGGAGAGGACACGACGGGGAGGGGTACAGGGGGAGAGGACACGACGGGGAGGGGTACAGGGGGAGAGGACACGACGGGGAGGGGTACAGGGGGAGAGGACACGACGGTGAGGGGTACAGGGGGAGGTGGACACGACGGTGAGGGGTACAGGGGGAGAGGACACGACGGTGAGGGGTACAGGGGGAGAGGACACGACGGGGAGGGGTACAGGGGGAGAGGACACGACGGGGAGGGGTACAGGGGGAGAGGACACGACGGGGAGGGGTAAAGGGGGAGAGGACACGACGGGGAGGGGTACAGGGGGAGAGGACACGACGGGAGGGGTACAGGGGGAGAGGACACGACGGGGAGGGGTACGGGGGGAGAGGACACGACGGGGGGGGGTACAGGGGGAGAGGACACGACGGGGAGGGGTACAGGGGGAGAGGACACGACGGGGAGAGGGGTACAGGGAGAGAGGACACGACGGGGAGGGGTACAGGGGGAGAGGACACGACGGGGAGGGGTATAGGGGGAGAGGACACGACGGGGAGGGGTACAGGGAGAGAAGACACGACGGGAGGGTACAGGGGGAGGTGGACACGACGGGGAGGGGTACAGGGGGAGAGGACACGACGGAGGGGGGTACAGGGGGAGAGGACACGACGGGGAGGGGTACAGGGGGAGAGGACACGACGGGGAGGGGTACAGGGGGAGAGGACACGACGGGGAGGGGTACAGGGGGAGAGGACACGACGGGAGGGTACAGGGAGAGAAGACACGACGGGAGGGTACAGGGGGAGAGGACACGACGGGGAGGGGAACAGGGGGAGAGGACACTACGGGGAGGGGTACAGGGGGAGAGGACACGACGGGGAGGGGTACAGGGGGAGAGGACACGACGGGGAGGGGTACAGGGGGAGAGGACACGACGGGGAGGGGTACAGGGGGAGAGGACACGACGGGGAGGGGTACAGGGGGAGAGGACACGACGGGGAGGGGTACAGGGAGAGAAGACACGACGGGGAGGGGTACAGGGGGAGAGGACACGACGGGGAGGGGTACAGGGGGAGAGGACACGACGGGAGGATACATGACGGGAGGGTACAGGGGGAGAGGACATGACGGGAGGGTACATTATACGGTAGCACAGAATGGGGGCAGCAGCCAGAGAATTGTCATTAGTTTCTACCAAGTCCACAAAGTCTTCACAATGTGAATAGACATTTACATCATGTAATATGGACACATAATGGATGAATAGCATGGACTATGGTTATGTGACAATGTGAATAGACTTTTATATCATGTAATATGGACACATAATGGATGAATAGCATGGACTATGGTTATGTGACAATGTGAATAGACATTTATATTATGTAATATGGACACATAATTGATGAATAGCATGGACTATGGTTATGTGACAATGTGAATAGACATTTATATCATGTAATATGGACACATAATGGATGAATAGCATGGATTATGGTTATATGACAATGTGAATAGACATTTATATCATGTAATATGGACACATAATGGATGAATAGCATGGATTATGGTTATGTGACAATGTGAATAGACATTTATATCATGTAATATGGACACATAATTGATGAATAGCATGGACTATGGTTATGTGACAATGTGAATAGACATTTATATTATGTAATATGGACACATAATTGATGAATAGCATGGACTATGGTTATGTGACAATGTGAATAGACATTTATATCATGTAATATGGACACATAATTGATGAATAGCATGGATTATGGTTATGTGACAATGTGAATAGACTTTTATATTATGTAATATGGACACATAATGGATGAATAGCATGGATTATGATTATGTGACAATGTGAATAGACTTTTATATTATGTAATATGGACACATAATGGATGAATAGCATGGACTATGGTTATGTGACAATGTGAATAGACTTTTATATCATGTAATATGGGCACATAATGGATGAATAGCATGGACTATGGTTATGTGACAATGTGAATAGACTTTTATATTATGTAATATGGACACATAATGGATGAATAGCATGGACTATGGTTATGTGACAATGTGAATAGACTTTTATATCATGTAATATGGACACATAATGGATGAATAGCATGGACTATGGTTATATGACAATGTGAATAGACATTTATATTATGTAATATGGACACATAATGGATGAATAGCATGGACTATGGTTATGTGACAATGTGAATAGACATTTATATCATGTAATATGGACACATAATGGATGAATAGCATGGACTATGGTTATGTGACAATGTGAATAGACATTTACATCATGTAATATGGACACATAATGGATGAATAGCATGGACTATGGTTATGTGACAATGTGAATAGACATTTATATCATGTAATATGGACACATAATGGATGAATAGCATGGACTATGGTTATGTGACAATGTGAATAGACATTTATATGATGTAATATGGACACATAATGGATGAATAGCATGGACTATGGTTATGTGACAATGTGAATAGACATTTATATCATGTAATATGGACACATAATGGATGAATCGCATGGATTATGGTTATGTGACAATGTGAATAGACATTTACATCATGTAATATGGACACATAATGGATGAATAGCATGGACTATGGTTATGTGACAATGTGAATAGACATTTATATTATGTAATATGGACACATAATGGATGAATAGCATGGACTATGGTTATGTGACAATGTGAATAGACATTTATATCATGTAATATGGACACATAATGGATGAATAGCATGGACTATGGTTATGTGACAATGTGAATAGACATTTATATTATGTAATATGGACACATAATGGATGAATAGCATGGACTATGGTTATGTGACAATGTGAATAGACATTTATATCATGTAATATGGACACATAATTGATGAATAGCATGGACTATGGTTATATGACAATGTGAATAGACATTTATATTATGTAATATGGACACATAATGGATGAATAGCATGGACTATGGTTATATGACAATGTGAATAGACATTTATATTATGTAATATGGACACATAATGGATGAATAGCATGGACTATGGTTATATGACAATGTGAATAGACATTTATATTATGTAATATGGACACATAATGGATGAATAGCATGGATTATGGTTATGTGACAATGTGAATAGACATTTATATAATGTAATATGGACACATAATTGATGAATAGCATGGACTATGGTTATATGACAATGTGAATAGACATTTATATCATGTAATATGGACACATAATGGATGAATAGCATGGACTATGGTTATGTAACAATGTGAATAGACATTTATATCATGTAATATGGACACATAATGGATGAATAGCATGGACTATGGTTATATGACAATGTGAATAGACATTTATATTATGTAATATGGACACATAATGGATGAATAGCATGGACTATGGTTATGTGACAATGTGAATAGACATTTATATCATGTAATATGGACACATAATGGATGAATAGCATCGACTATGGTTATATGACAATGTGAATAGACATTTATATTATGTAATATGGACACATAATGGATGAATAGCATGGATTATGATTATGTGACAATGTGAATAGACATTTATATCATGTAATATGGACACATAATTGATGAATAGCATGGACTATGGTTATATGACAATGTGAATAGACATTTATATTATGTAATATGGACACATAATGGATGAATAGCATGGACTATGGTTATGTGACAATGTGAATAGACATTTATATCATGTAATATGGACACATAATGGATGAATAGCATGGACTATGGTTATATGACAATGTGAATAGACATTTATATTATGTAATATGGACACATAATGGATGAATAGCATGGACTATGGTTATGTAACAATGTGAATAGACATTTATATCATGTAATATGGACACATAATGGATGAATAGCATGGACTATGGTTATATGACAATGTGAATAGACATTTATATTATGTAATATGGACACATAATGGATGAATAGCATGGATTATGGTTATGTGACAATGTGAATAGACATTTATATCATGTAATATGGACACATAATGGATGAATAGCATGGACTATGGTTATGTGACAATGTGAATAGACATTTATATCATGTAATATGGACACATAATGGATGAATAGCATGGACTATGGTTATATGACAATGTGAATAGACATTTATATTATGTAATATGGACACATAATGGATGAATAGCATGGACTATGGTTATATGACAATGTGAATAGACATTTATATTATGTAATATGGACACATAATGGATGAATAGCATGGACTATGGTTATGTAACAATGTGAATAGACATTTACATCATGTAATATGGACACATAATGGATGAATAGCATGGATTATGGTTATGTGACAATGTGAATAGACATTTATATCATGTAATATGGACACATAATTGATGAATAGCATGGACTATGGTTATATGACAATGTGAATAGACATTTATATTATGTAATATGGACACATAATTGATGAATAGCATGGACTATGGTTATATGACAATGTGAATAGACATTTATATTATGTAATATGGACACATAATGGATGAATAGCATGGACTATGGTTATGTGACAATGTGAATAGACATTTATATTATGTAATATGGACACATAATGGATGAATAGCATGGACTATGGTTATGTGACAATGTGAATAGACATTTATATCATGTAATATGGACACATAATGGATGAATAGCATGGACTATGGTTATGTGACAATGTGAATAGACATTTATATTATGTAATATGGACACATAATTGATGAATAGCATGGACTATGGTTATATGACAATGTGAATAGACATTTATATTATGTAATATGGACACATAATGGATGAATAGCATGGACTATGGTTATGTGACAATGGCCTTCCTGAAGAAATGGGTTTTCTTTAAGGAGGACATTGAGATGTTAGTAACAAGTCTAATCAGAGGAGGCAGAGAGGTCCACAGAATAATGCTTCATGGGAGAATTCTGCAGAGAGTAATAGTGTAATAGGGAGGATGATAGTAAAATCTACTTCTGATCCTCAGTAAAACCAGACGTGTGTTGTCTGATCCTTTCTGATCTCTTCGTGTTATGTTCCCTCAGCTGTTCCTGTGCTTGGTCCCATAACACAGACACTGGGCAAAACCAAGATCAATGTGGGGGACACAATGAGCCTGTCATGTAAGATCCATTCATTTTACCCAAAACCTATAGAGGTCACATGGTACACAGAAGATGGAGGGATCCTGCCCTCTAACCTCAGTGACTTCCTCCCCGATCAGTCTGGTCGGTACCATGTCACCAGCTTAGTAACTTACACCCCGACTATGAAGGACCGAGGAAAGACAATCACATGTGACGTGAAACATGAAAGTACCAGGGCCCCGAAAACAGCTACATGGACTCTAAAAGATCTGGGTGAGTGGTAGAAAAGTATAAAATGTCATTAAAGAAATAAAATAAACCTATAGTACAATGTGGGGAGGTAAACCGGGCCGGTCATTTCTATGGATACACCTTAATAAAATGGGAATGGTTGGGGATATTAACTTCCTGTTTGTGGCGCATTAGTATATGGGAGGGGGGGAGGGACTTTTCAAGATGGGTGGGGACCATGGCGGCCATTTTTAAGTCGGCCATTTTGAATCCAACTTTTGTTTTTTCAATAGGAAGAGGGTCATGTGACACATCAAACTTATTGGGCATTTCAAATATAGAATAGAGTTAGTGCAGCTGAATCAATATTCTTACCCAAGGTTAACAGGTCTGAAAACCATAAAGACCAAATAGTATAATAAAATATTATATAACCAGTCCTCAAGGGGGAGAGGAATAGGAGAAAAGGGGGCGACAGTTATCAATATACAGTAGTAGTGATAAGAAAAAATGGTAATAAAAAGGGTAAAAGAAATGAAATCATCTTATACATTAATACAATCAATAACGGAGCAGGGCCCGTGCTCAGGTATTAAAAATATAAATATATACAATAAAATGACCTAAAAAAGGATAAAAAAAATTGCCAGCGATCTCCAGAGAATAAATAGTCTATAGCAGCAAAGACCTGACAGATTCTATGTGCATTGAGGTAGCGTTATAAAACATAGAAACTTCTGGAATCTGTCAGGTCTTTGCTGCTATAGACTATTTATTCTCTGGAGATCGCTGGCAATTTTTTTTATCCTTTTTTAGGTCATTTTATTGTATATATTTATATTTTTAATACCTGAGCACGGGCCCTGCTCCGTTATTGATTGTATTAATGTATAAGATGATTTCATTTCTTTTACCCTTTTTATTACCATTTTTTCTTATCACTACTACTGTATATTGATAACTGTCGCCCCCTTTTCTCCTATTCCTCTCCCCCTTGAGGACTGGTTATATAATATTTTATTATTCTATCATTTTTTCTGCCTACTTATTGGGAATTTCACAAGAAAAACAATGATGTTCTTGGTTTTACCGTAACTTTATTCTTTCCTGAGTTATTTACAAGTTTCTGATCACTTCTAAAATGTGTTCAATGTGCTGGATTGTCAATGCCCCCTCTTCTCTATATACTGCTATATACTACTATATACACCGCAGGAGAAATGCCAGCACAGGCTTCCAGTATCCGTATACACTGCTATATACTACTATATACACCGCAGGAGAAATGCTAGCACAGGCTTCCAGTATCTGTATACACTGCTATATACTACTATACACACCGCAGGAGAAATGCCAGCACAGGCTTCTAGTATCCGTATACACTGCTATATACTACTATATACACCGCAGGAGAAATGCTAGCACAGGCTTCCAGTATCTGTATACACTGCTATATACTACTATATACACCGCAGGAGAAATGCCAGCACAGGCTTCCAGTATCCGTATACACTGCTATATACTACTATATACACCGCAGGAGAAATGCTAGCACAGGCTTCCAGTATCTGTATACACTGCTATATACTACTATATACACCGCAGGAGAAATGCCAGCACAGGCTTCCAGTATCCGTATACACTACTATATACTACTATATACACCGCAGGAGAAATGCTAGCACAGGCTTCCAGTATACACTGCTATATACTACTATATACACCGCAGGAGAAATGCCAGCACAGGCTTCCAGTATCTCTATACACTGCTATATACTACTATATACACCGCAGGAGAAATGCCAGCACAGGCTTCCATTATCTCTATACACTGCTATATACTACTATATACACCGCAGAAGAAATGCCAGCACAGGCTTCCAGTATCTGTATACACTGCTATATACTACTATATACACCGCAGGAGAAATGCTAGCACAGGCTTCCAGTATCCGTATACACTGCTATATACTACTATATACACCGCAGGAGAAATGCCAGCACAGGCTTCCAGTATCCATATACACTGCTATATACTACTATATACAGCGCAGGAGAAATGCTAGCACAGGCTTCCAGTATCCGTATACACTGCTATATACTACTATATACACCGCAGGAGAAATGCCAGCACAGGCTTCCAGTATCTCTATACACTGCTATATACTACTATATACAGCGCAGGAGAAATGCTAGCACAGGCTTCCAGTATCCGTATACACTGCTATATACTACTATATACACCGCAGGAGAAATGCCAGCACAGGCTTCCAGTATCCATATACACTGCTATATACTACTATATACACCGCAGGAGAAATGCTAGCACAGGCTTCCAGTATACACTGCTATATACTACTATATACACCGCAGGAGAAATGCTAGCACAGGCTTCCAGTATCTGTATACACTGCTATATACTACTATATACACCGCAGGAGAAATGCTAGCACAGGCTTCCAGTATCCGTATACACTGCTATATACTACTATATACACCGCAGGAGAAATGCCAGCACAGGCTTCCAGTATCCATATACACTGCTATATACTACTATATACAGCGCAGGAGAAATGCTAGCACAGGCTTCCAGTATCCGTATACACTGCTATATACTACTATATACACCGCAGGAGAAATGCTAGCACAGGCTTCCAGTATCCGTATACACTACTATATACTACTATATACACCACAGGAGAAATGCCAGCACAGGCTTCCAGTATCTCTATACACTGCTATATACTACTATATACACCGCAGGAGAAATGCCAGCACAGGCTTCCAGTATCTCTATACACTGCTATATACTACTATATACACCGCAGGAGAAATGCCAGCACAGGCTTCCAGGATCTGTATACACTACTATATACACCGCAGGAGAAATGCTAGCACAGGCTTCCAGTATCTGTATACACTGCTATATACTACTATATACACCGCAGGAGAAATGCTAGCACAGGCTTCCAGTATACACTGCTATATACTACTATATACACCGCAGGAGAAATGCTAGCACAGGCTTCCAGTATACACTGCTATATACTACTATATACACCACAGGAGAAATGCTAGCACAGGCTTCCAGTATCCGTATACACTGCTATATACTACTATATACACCGCAGGAGAAATGCTAGCACAGGCTTCCAGTATCTGTATACACTGCTATATACTACTATATACACCGCAGGAGAAATACTAGCACAGGCTTCCAGTATCTCTATACACTGCTATATACTACTATGTACACCGCAGGAGAAATGCTAGCACAGGTTTCCAGTATCTCTATATACTGCTATATACACCGCAGGAGAAATGCCAGCACAGGCTTCCAGTATCTGTATACACTGCTATATACTACTATATACACCGCAGGAGAAATGCTAGCACAGGCTTCCAGTATCTGTATACACTTCTATATACTACTATATACACCGCAGGAGAAATGCTAGCACAGGCTTCCAGTATCTGTATACACTGCTATATACTACTATATACACCGCAGGAGAAATGCTAGCACAGGCTTCCAGTATACACTGCTATATACTACTATATACACCGCAGGAGAAATGCTAGCACAGGCTTCCAGTATCTGTATACACTGCTATATACTACTATATACACCGCAGGATAAATACTAGCACAGGCTTCCAGTATCCGTATACACTGCTATATACTACTATATACACCGCAGGAGAAATGCTAGCACAGGCTTCCAGTATCCGTATACACTGCTATATACTACTATATACACCGCAGGAGAAATGCTAGCACAGGCTTTCAGTATCTGTATACACTGCTATATACTACTATATACACCGCAGGAGAAATGCAGCACAGGCTTCCAGTATCTGTATACACTGCTATATACTACTATATACACCGCAGGAGAAATGCTAGCACAGGCTTCCAGTATCCGTATACACTGCTATATACTACTATATACACCGCAGGAGAAATGCTAGCACAGGCTTCCAGTATCTGTATACACTGCTATATACTACTATATACACCGCAGGAGAAATGCTAGCACAGGCTTCCAGTATCCGTATACACTGCTATATACTACTATATACACCGCAGGAGAAATGCTAGCACAGGCTTCCAGTATCTGTATACACTGCTATATACACCGCGGGAGAAATGCTAGCACAGGCTTCCAGTATCCATATACACTGCTATATACTACTATATACACTGCAGGAGAAATGCTAGCACAGGCATCCAGTATCCGTATACACTGCTATATACTACTATATACACAGCAGGAGTAATGCAGCACAGGCTTCCAGTATCCGTATACACTGCAATATACTACTATATACACCGCAGGAGAAATGCTAGCACAGGCTTCCAGTATCCGTATACACTGCTATATACTACTATATACACCGCAGGAGAAATGCTAGCACAGGCTTCCAGTATCTGTATACACTGCTATATACACCGCGGGAGAAATGCTAGCACAGGCTTCCAGTATCCATATACACTGCTATATACTACTATATACACTGCAGGAGAAATGCTAGCACAGGCATCCAGTATCCGTATACACTGCTATATACTACTATATACACCGCAGGAGAAATGCTAGCACAGGCTTCCAGTATCCTTATACACTGCTATATACTACTATATACACCGCAGGAGAAATGCTAGCACAGGCTTCCAGTATCTGTATACACTGCTATATACTACTATATACACCGCAGGAGAAATGCTAGCACAGGCTTCCAGTATCCGTATACACTGCTATATACTACTATATACACCGCAGGAGAAATGCTAGCACAGGCTTCCAGTATCCGTAGTTTCAGGTGCTGCACATCTCGTATCTTCACAACATAGACCATTACCTTCAGATGACCCTAAAGATAAAAGTCTAAGGGGGTCAGATTGGGAGACCTTGGGGGCCATTCAACTGGCCCACGACAACCAATCCACTTTCCAGGAAACTGTTCATCTAGGAATGCTCGGACCTGACACCCATAATGTGGTGGTCGCCATCTTGTCTGGAAAAACTCAGGGAACGTGCAACTTCAGGGCATAAAGAGGGAAACATATCATCATGGAGCAATTTCACATATCCAGTGGCCTTGAGGTTTCCATTGATGAAGAATGGCCCCACTATCTTTGTACCCCATATACCACACCAGACCATCAATGTTTGTGTTCCCACAGTCTTGGAGGGATCTATCCAATGTGGTTAGTGTCAGACCAATAGCGCTGGTTTTGTTTATTAACTTCACCATTCACATAAAAGTTTCCTCATCACTGAACAAAATCTTCTGTGTAAACTGAAGGGTCTGTTCCAATTTTTGTTTTGCCCATTCTGCAAATTCCGTGCGCCGATCTGGGTCATCCTCGCTGAGATGCTGCAGTAGCTGGAGTTTGTGCCATTTGTGAGTAGCTAATATGCGCCGAAGGGATGTCCGACTAATGCGGCTCTCCAGTGACATGCGGTGAGTGCTACGCTGTGGGCTCTTCTGAATGAAGCGAGGACAGCCACTGATGTTTCTTCATTAGTGACAGATTTCATGCGTCCACATTTTGGCAAATCCAACACTGAACCTCATGAAACTTAGCAAGCAGTTTGCTAACTGTAGCATGGGAGATGGGTGGTCTCGTAGGGTGTCTTGCATTGAAATCTGCTGCAATGACCCGGTTACTGCGTTCACCATACATCAACACCATTTCTATCCGCTTCTCACGTTTTAACTTTGTCGACATGTCAATGGCTGTAAACAAAGAGATACTTGTAAATAACTCATGAAAGAATAAAGTTACATTAAAACCAAGCACACCAGCGTTTTTCTTGTGAAATTCCCAATAAGTTTGATGTGTCACATGACCCTCTTGCTATTGAAAAAACAAAAGTTGGATTCAAAATGGCCGAGTTCAAAATGGCCACCATGGTCACCACCCATCTTGAAAAGTTTCCCCCCTCACATATAGTAATGTGCCACAAACAGGAAGTTAATCTCAACAACCCAGTGGCGTACCAAGGGGGGGTCGGGGGCGGCCCGCCCCGGGTGCCACTCACAAGGGGGGTGCCAGGGGCGGACTGACCCGCTGCCGCCACTACTGAGGACAGTGCTACCTTCTCCTGTATGCGCAATACACACACATACAGGAGAAGGCATCCCCTCTGTGTGAGCCACATCTGTAGCTTACACAGGAGACGTGACCTCTGCCCCCACGCAGCACAGGCACCGATGACGTCACTCATCGGCGCCTGTACTGTGGAGGGGAGAAGACACGGGCCCCTGCTGCTGAGGAGATCGCTGCGTGGGACATCAGGTGAGCATCATTTTTTTTTAACCCTGCCTATTCCTAAGGGGGGGGGGGGTGAAGGTTTGCGTATACCTATGGGGAAGGGAGGGGGGGGGGGAGGTCTGCATATACCTATGGGAAAGGGAGGGAGGGGGGGTGTAGTTCTACATATACCTATGGGAAAGAGGGGGAGGGGTAACTCTGCATATACCTATAGGAATAAGAGGTGGAGATAGCTCTGCATATACCTATGGGAAAGAGGGGGGGGTTTAACTCTGCATTTGCCTATGGGAAAGAGGGGGGGGTGTAGCTTTGCATATACCTATGGGAAAGAGGGGGGTGTAACTCTGCATATACCTATGGGAAAGAGGGGGGTGTAACTCTGCATATACCTATGGGAAAGAGGGGGGGTGTAGCGTAGCTCTGCATATACCTATGGGAAAGAGGGGGGGGTGTAGCTCTGCATATACATATGGGAAAGAGGTGGGGGTGTAACTCTGCATATACCTATGGGAAAGAGGGGGTTACCTGGCTACCTACCTACCTTCCCTTTTACTGTGCAGGACACCAAGGAGGGCATTATTACAGTTTGTGGGTCTATAGATGGGAAGATTGTGTATAGGAGGGGAGGGCTCTGAAAAAATGCAGAGTCTGACATGTTTTTCCTGCAGATGTTAAGAGATCCACATGGCGGTCTTATCCGGATGGAGAAGAAAAGGAAAGAGGACGCCGCTGATCAGAAAAGACGTAATTGTGAGTCCCAAAATGTAATTGTAATCACTTATAATGGTATACACATCCTGTGTACAGCTGATATCTACCGCCATATGGTCCTGTATATAATCACTTATATGGTATACACATCCTGTGTACAGCTGATATCTACCGCCATATGGTCCTGTATATAATCACTTATATGGTATACACATCCTGTGTACAGCTACCGCCATATGGTCCTGTATATAATCACTTATATTGTATACAGATCCTTTATAGTATACTGGTCTGTGTATAGTGGTTTTATTTAGTACAGTATGGCGGTATTATCCAGTTATTGTGTGGTGGTATATATTTACTCCTTGTATACCAGTATTATTGGTCATGGAAATTTACCTACGTTAAAGTGTTTCTTACATATATACATATTTGTTTATTGTGTGTGGGATTTGGGTGGAATAGAGGCATGGCAGAAGATTGACAAGCTGCAGAGACTAGCAGTGGCCCTTGCCTTTTCTTTGGTCCGGGGGGCCCGAGTGTTGTCAGCCCCTGGGGGGAGGGGAGGGAGGGGGTGTAATTAAGGGGGGGGGGGAAGGAGGGGGTGTAATTAAGTGGGGGAGGGGTGTAATTAAGGCGGGAGGGGGTGTAATTAAGGGGGGGTGCGTGTGTGTGTGTGTGGGGGGGGGGCTGCCAAACATAGGGTTCAGCCCCGGATGCCAAATGCTCTAGGTACGCCCCTGCACCAATCATTCCCATTTTATTAAGGTGTATCCATATAAATGGCCCACCCTGTATTATCTAGTGGTCTTGATACAGCTATACCCCAGTATATTGTCTTAGTACAACCCCTGATCGGGTCACTATCACAACAGCAACCACAACAACAGTACACACGTTTTCTCCTCTTTTATGTATAATGGTATTTTGTTTCTTGCAGTTTCTGAGCCCACGGTCTCTGAGATTCGTTGTGATCCTCCATCTCCTGAGTGTAATAAGACGGTCACCTTATCCTGTCATGTCAGTGATTTGTGCTATGACAAATCTATAGCGGTGATTTGGCATAAGGGTATTAATCGGATACATGAAAACATGTGCAGAAAGTCTATTCATGAAGATCCGGAGTCTGGGACGTTCCAGGGAACCATAGAGTTGCACTTTGATGCAGATTATAGATGTCATGAGGAGGAATACCGTATGGAGCTGAATCACAGCGGGAAGACTATTGTAAGAAAATATAAACTGATCCTGAAAGGTAAATATCAGATGTACTGGGAATGAACTGGTCTTTGTGTTTTATGCTATTCATATCCGCACCGCACTCCATTTATATGAAATTGATTGTATAATATAATCTGTGGCCATCCATGATGAGGGTTGTAATCCTTGATGGGTTTACTGTGATTGGCACCCGCAGTACTGGAGTCCGGGCTGTGACTCTGATGAAAATCTGTAACGTTTTGTATGTTCTCCACAAGTTTTTCTGTGGAGGAAATCATAGAACCGGGAATAACCAGATAAAAGCCGCAAAAGTATAGACAGAAAAACTCATTGCCAAAAAGAGTTACACTAACCCCAAATGGTCTTCAACTATATGGTTAGGAAAAAACAAATATATTAAACATAATGAAATGCCAGGTAAAAAACAAATATAAGGTAAACTCCCCCTGTACAGGTCACCTTACTAAAAATACAAAAATACCTGTAAAATACAAATAGAAGGTAAACTCTCCCATACAGGTCACCTGTCTAACCCAGGAAAAAGTGCAGTGCCGCCTAAAATAATCACAATAGACAAATCACCAGGTCCAGATGGCATTCACCCCCACGTTCTAAGGGAGTAAAGTGACGTTATAGACAAATCACCAGGTCCAGATGTCAATCACCCCCACGTTCTAAGTGAGTAAAGTGACGTTATAGACAAATCACCAGGTCCAGATGGCATTCACCCCCACGTTCTAAGGGAGTAAAGTGACGTTATAGACAAATCACCAGGTCCAGATGGCATTCACCCCCACGTTCTAAGGGAGTAAAGTGACGTTATAGACAAATCACCAGGTCCAGATGGCAATCACCCCCACGTTCTAAGGGAGTAAAGTGACGTTATAGACAAATCACCAGGTCCAGATGGCATTCACCCCCGTGTTCTAAGGGAGTAAAGTGACGTTATAGACAAATCACCAGGTCCAGATGTCAATCACCCCCGTGTTCTAAGGGAGTAAAGTGACGTTATAGACAAATCACCAGGTCCAGATGGCAATCACCCCCACGTTCTAAGGGAGTAAAGTGACGTTATAGACAAATCACCAGGTCCAGATGTCAATCACCCCCGTGTTCTAAGGGAGTAAAGTGACGTTATAGACAAATCACCAGGTCCAGATGGCAATCACCCCCACGTTCTAAGGGAGTAAAGTGACGTTATAGACAAATCACCAGGTCCAGATGTCAATCACCCACACGTTCTAAGGGAGTAAAGTGACGTTATAGACAAATCACCAGGTCCAGATGGCAATCACCCCCACGTTCTAAGGGAGTAAAGTGACGTTATAGACAAATCACCAGGTCCAGATGTCAATCACCCCCACGTTCTAAGGGAGTAAAGTGACGTTATAGACAAATCACCAGGTCCAGATGGCAATCACCCCCACGTTCTAAGGGAGTAAAGTGACGTTATAGACAAATCACCAGGTCCAGATGTCAATCACCCCCACGTTCTAAGGGAGTAAAGTGACGTTATAGACAAATCACCAGGTCCAGATGGCATTCACCCCCACGTTCTAAGGGAGTAAAGTGACGTTATAGACAAATCACCAGGTCCAGATGGCAATCACCCCCATGTTCTAAGGGAGTAAAGTGACGTTATAGACAAATCACCAGGTCCAGATGGCATTCACCCTCACGTTCTAAGGGAGTAAAGTGACGTTATAGACAAATCACCAGGTCCAGATGGCATTCACCCCCACGTTCTAAGGGAGTAAAGTGACGTTATGGACAAATCACCAGGTCCAGATGTCAATCACCCCCACGTTCTAAGGGAGTAAAGTGACGTTATAGACAAATCACCAGGTCCAGATTGCAATCACCCACACGTTCTAAGGGAGTAAAGTGACGTTATAGACAAATCACCAGGTCCAGATGGCATTCACCCTCACGTTCTAAGGGAGTAAAGTGACGTTATAGACAAATCACCAGGTCCAGATGGCATTCACCCCCACGTTCTAAGGGAGTAAAGTGACGTTATAGACAAATCACAAGGTCCAGATGGCATTCACCCCCACGTTCTAAGGGAGTAAAGTGACGTTATAGACAAATCACCAGGTCCAGATGGCATTCACCCCCACGTTCTAAGGGAGTAAAGTGACGTTATAGACAAATCACCAGGTCCAGATGTCAATCACCCCCACGTTCTAAGGGAGTAAAGTGACGTTATAGACAAATCACCAGGTCCAGATGGCAATCACCCCCATGTTCTAAGGGAGTAAAGTGACGTTATAGACAAATTACTAGGTCCAAATGGCATTCACCCCCACGTTCTAAGGGAGTAAAGTGACGTTATAGACAAATCACCAGGTCCAGATGTCAATCACCCCCACGTTCTAAGGGAGTAAAGTGACGTTATAGACAAATCACCAGGTCCAGATGTCAATCACCCCCACGTTCTAAGGGAGTAAAGAGACGTTATAGACAAATTACTAGGAAAAAACAAATATATTAAACATAATGAAATGCCAGGTAAAAAACAAATATAAGGTAAACTCCCCCGTACAGGTCACCTTACTAAAAATACAAAAATACCTGTAAAATACAAATAGAAGGTAAACTCTCCCATACAGGTCACCTGTCTAACCCAGGAAAGTGCAGTGCCGCCTAAAATAATCACAATAGACAAATCACCAGGTCCAGATGTCAATCACCCCCACGTTCTAAGGGAGTAAAGTGACGTTATAGACAAATTACTAGGTCCAAATGGCATTCACTCTGTAACAGACCCCTATATCTAATATAAAAAATAAATAAAAAAAATGTATTATTTTCAAACTAAAAACAAAGAGAACAAGTGCAAGAAATCTCCAGGTAGCCACGACAGTGAATGCCCAGGAAGCAGAAATACATCATACTTCAAATCAGGGAATAGCCACAAGTCAATAGATGTAGCAAAAACAGCATGCGTAAAAAAACAGTTCAACAGAAGTGGTAAAACAACAGAAATTGGAACAGACACCTTGCAACCCCGAAGTAGAACCGGCCCAGACAAGACAAACATCCACACCCACACATCAGTCATATGACACCATCCCCCCCCCTGCCGCCACCTAAGAATAAACACACAGTACTAGATTAAACTAACTGAGGCATTCGTCCAGGGGAATCAGTCGAGGCCTCAAGGACCAGCGAAGGCATCCAAACCTTATCAAACTTCTTTGGGCACTTTGACTTAGATAGGGGATGTAAGGAAAGAGGGAGTGACTTAAAAGTTAACTTCTAATAGTTATGCAGCTAAGACACATATATAGTAAGTGCAGAAATACTGGTAATTGGCCAGGGATGCTGATCCCAGTGCCAAAAAAAAAAGAAGACGTAAATGATACACACAGATACAAGTCAAACTGGAATCCACCACACAATGACCCTATTCACACTGTGATTATCAAAGCCTGGATCAATATGGTGTAATATCTACCATACCCTGCCCAACGCGTTTCAGTCAACTAATGGTGACCTCATCAGGGGCTATATAAAGTTCTGTGCACTTGTACACTCATCCGCCAAATTTCACTAATAGACGTCATGAAAGAAGGGGCAAATCATAATATGAGACCGCCGATAGAGTTGCGGTCTCATAGACAGTATTGCAACTCTGTGGAGTCAATAGAAACAGTATTCAGGGTACATCCAGTGGTTCCTGCAAAGTAAAACAAACATACATTACACTATCAGCCCGAGGTCATTGCTGGGGGTAATGCCTGTTGGAAGAAAGGACGGCTCACTTACATATCCGGCGTCCTGACTATCTCCATGTGTGCGCCCGCAGTGGCGGGGAGCCGTGCAGTACTTGCGGCTGCCAGCACACATGTGAGAACATAGTGGCGTCTGTCATCATATCTGCTTCCGGGTACAGTGGGCGGCGCCACGCGGACACTG
Organism: Hyla sarda; assembly: GCF_029499605.1. Taxonomy (NCBI): domain Eukaryota; kingdom Metazoa; phylum Chordata; class Amphibia; order Anura; family Hylidae; genus Hyla; species Hyla sarda. Next base: position 100,850 of record NW_026610745.1, read on the forward strand.
CCTCGACCAACCCTGACGCTCGGATCAGGAGGCAGATACGCTCACTGGGGGACATGTATCAAAGATTTTACCCCTGTTTTGTGTGTATTTTTTTTGCGCAAGCCCTTTTTTTTGCGCATTTTTTGGCACAGGTTTTGGTAGAGCATGTCCTCCAGATGTGGCCTAATCAGGGTACCTTGGAGTGACATCTATAGTACACATGGATTTATTAACTGCGTACTTTTCCTTTACACCAAAAATTTTGCCGCAAGAGCTGTTTTTTTGGGGCAAATATAAGCCATCTTGGACTTAACGTAGCGAGATGCTCTAAATCATCGATTCTATTTTCCAAAGAGTGGATTGAGGAGATTACTATATTAACCCGCAATTTATGAAGCTCATTGCACTTGATTGATAAATTTAGCGCTTCTGCACATAATTTAGAATTCGGGAAAAGGGGTAAAATGCTTCTACCATACACAAATAATGATACATGTCCCCCACTGAGGATACCATCTCGTGCAGCGGAGGTGCAGCCAGTTAACTCCCACTGTCCCGGAACACATATTATATTAGTGCATGATAGCATATAGAAAGGGAATGGCTTTAGAGGTCTAAAGCCTAATGTATTCCATGATGCTGGCTGAGGATAATGGGTGCATAAACATGGTTTGGGACACTGGGTATATTGAATAAAATGTGAATACAGTAGAATAAACTAATCTACATAAATTGGGTATCTTTGTAACCGTATGGGCTTATAGCATAAAGATACAGTCTACAGGGTGGGCCATTTATATGGATACACCTTAATAAAATGGGAATGGTAATGTCCGGTGGGAATGGCTATGGATGGTACTCCAACACATGGGGTTCAGGGGTCCCTTCCTACATTATTTACAAGCTCTTTACTCTACACCAAGAGCGCGGATACACACCACTGGCTTCCTTTCACCCACTTTCACACCACAAAAGGGAACACGCCAGGGCTGTCCTCTCTTCCCCCTGCTTTTTAATCTGGCTATTGAACCCTTGTCGCAAATGCTGTATTCCCTCAGGGACCAGTTCGGGGTGGAGCTGGGGGGACAGAGGATCAGACATATATTGTTTGCCGACAACCTATTGCTATACCTAGACAATCCAAGGGGGGCATGGAGATAGTCTTCGCTGAACTGGAGGCTTTTGGGGAGATTTCTGGCTTTCAAGTCAACACTGACAAGAGCGTCCTCTTAGACTTATCCCCACCTCATGCCGCACTTCATAGTTCGGATTTATCAAGGAGGGTACATTTGAGTCGAACGTCATTTAAATACCTGGGCATTTGGGTGGGTCGGACACGATCATCCTTATATGCGTTAAACTATCCCCCGTTGATACGTAAGACAGAGGGCGAACTTAGCAGATGGATGACGCTCCCTCTACCCCTTTTGGCGAGATGCCATCTAATTAAGATGCTGAGTTTTTTGAAGGTGTTATACCCCATGCAAACGATCCCAATCTTGCTCAGTCGTGCAGATCTTCAATCTCTAACTTCCTCCTTTACTAGGTTTATCTGGGCTGGTAAGAGGCCTAGGATTGCCCTGACTAAATTAATGCTCCCAAGAGAGAAGGGCGGGGTTGGATTTCCGGACATTCGGCATTATAACTTAGCATGCCTCTTTCGGCACTGTATTGATTGGCTAAGGGGAGACTCCTGGTATTCGAATGTTCGTCTGGAGGGAGGGGTGGTGGCTCCTTGGACTCTCTCGGCGCTGCTCCATGCAAAATTTGCCTCTCTACCCGGTAATATCAAAAAGAGACTCCTTTTCAGAGATACAATAGGGGCCTGGAAGCGCTGCAGAGAGCTAATGGGCCTGTCTTATTCCATTAGTAAGCATATGCCGCTGTGGAACATGCCAGGATTCCCAATGGGAAGATCTAATAGTATGTTTAATAGTTGGAAGGGTAAGGGCATAACAAGGGTGCAACATTTACTACACGCAACCGAACCTCGTTATCTACTATTTCCTGAACTCACTGAACAATTTAGATTGGAGGGAGGCCACTACTTGCCTTACTGCCAGATAATGGCTTTTCTGCGCCCACGCCTTTACAACCTGTCTAGGGAACATGCCCATACTTCTTTTGATAGCTTCATTACCACCGACGATCCATGTCATACTCTGTAGGGTCTATATAGATATTTGGTGCGGAAAGGGAGTTGGACAGGGCAGTCAGCCTTATTTCTGTTTTGGGAGAGGAAGCTGGCAGAGACTGATTTAACGGTTCCTATTTTGGAAGGCTGGGCGAAGTTACGCAAGGCTGTTACGAATGAGGGGCGGAGGGAGACACAGTTCAAGATTATGCACCATGCCACATATGGTTTTACCCTACCCAGGACAGATGTCAAACCAGATAGGTTGGAGCATTGCCCAAATTGTGGGGAATTCAAGACTGACCTCTATCATGGACTATGGACTTGTAGTGTGACTCAAAGGTTTTGGAAGACAGTTGTATGTCCCTTGATGCGGAGACTTCAGTTGTACTTCCCTCTCTCTCCCAAACTGGTGGTTCTCCACGAGTCGCCTGATGACACGACGACTCCCCTGATACTACACACGCTTCTATTGGTGTCTAAACAATGTTTATTGTCGCATTGGCTTTCCCGAACCATGCCAACTGAAACGGATGTCATCTCACAGATGACACACTATATGCACATGGATCGTATTGAGCTAGTTAGGACGAAGGAGAAATCGGCCAAGAGCTTTTTTAGGAAATGGGGTTCCTACATCACTACTTTTCTATCTGACGAAGACATTATCAATGTAGTGAAGCCATTTAGAGACACGGTGTGGTACTTAATGAAAGATTTGGCGGGGGACTTGGGGAGACTGAGATTACCAGACTGACATAAGGTGGTCTAGAGATGCATGTAGGGTTGGTCAGTGATGGACCCTTGGTCTCCGGGGTGCAACTCTCAAACTGGAACAGGATCTCATATATTCCTCTTCTCACTAGCTCTGTAGTTACTCGAGATATTGGGTGTATTGACGTGTGTTTACTCGGCTGCTTTTCTCTTGTTGCATGAAGTTTTCTTTTGCACTATCCCATTGGGGGAGGGGGGGGGGGGGGGGGGGAGGGGTGTGGTGAGCCTGAACCGGGGTTTGTTTATCCTGAATATTTTCCTTGTTACTTTGTATACTGTTTTATGCTTTCATATTCATTTCCGACATACTGATGCCAGATTCAGGGTATGCCCTGAGGCAAATGTTTGTAACTTTTCTAAAAATGAGGAAAAAAGCACAATAAAATCCTGTTTAAAAAAAAAAAAAATGGGAATGGTTGGGGATATTAACTTCCTGTTTGTGGCACATTAGTATATGTGAGGGGGGAAACTTTTCAAGATGGGTGGTGATCATGGCGGCCATTTTGAATCCAACTTTTGTTTTTTCAATAGGAAGAGGATCATGTGACACATCAACCTTATTGGAAATTTCACAAGAAAAACAATGATGTGTTTGGTTTTAACGTAACTTTATTCTTTCCTGAGTTATTTACAAGTTTCTGACCACTTATAAAATGTGTTCAATGTGCTGCCCATTGTGTTGGATTGTCAATGCAACCCTCTTCTCTATATACTGCTATATACTACTATATACACCGCAGGAGAAATGCCAGCACAGGCTTCCAGTATCTGTATATACTACTATATACACCGCAGGAGAAATGCTAGCACAGGCTTCCAGTATCCGTATACACTGCTATATACTACTATATACACCGCAGGAGAAATGCTAGCACAGGCTTCCAGTATCCGTATACACTGCTATATACTACTATATACACCGCAGGAGAAATGCTAGCACAGGCTTCCAGTATCTCTATACACTGCTATATACTACTATATACACCGCAGGATAAATACTAGCACAGGCTTCCAGTATACACTGCTATATACTACTATATACACTGCAGGAGAAATGCTAGCACAGGCTTCCAGTATCCGTATACACTACTATATACTACTATATACACCGCAGGAGAAATACTAGCACAGGCTTCCAGTATACACTGCTATATACTACTATATACACCGCAGGAGAAATGCTAGCACAGGCTTCCAGTATCCGTATACACTGCTATATACTACTATATACACCGCAGGAGAAATGCCAGCACAGGCTTCCAGT